>NW_008349068.1:11309166-11319820 GCF_000622305.1 Nannospalax galili | reverse complement strand
ATGAACTTCACCTCTAATTTGAGCTATATGGCCTTCCTATTTTGGAAGCATTGCCTTCCTTTGAAAAATATTTTAAAATTTCATAATTTTTACTACTAACTGATGTTGCTGAGGAACATAGAAACTAAGACTCAAAGTGTTTTAGAAATGTGAAGTTCTGTTGAATACATTTTCAAAATAGGTCTTTTCAAGTGTTAGAAGTAGATGATGTTTCTTACACAGATAATGAGTTAATGTTAAAACATTTTTTCTAGAGCCTACTACTAAGTAGCAGATCACCAGGCTTCCCATCACCTTTAAGACCATGTTAGAATAACAAACACTGACATGTGAAGCTGTGAGAATTTAGCTACTTGCTTCCACAAGAAACTAGCCATTTTACAATAAAATTTTCCTAGAAGGAACTCTGACTTATTGTATGTTAATGAGTCAGTTTTTGATGATCAAGTAGGTTTAGGATAGGAACATTAATGCATTTCAAAAGATCTATACTTGTGTGGATCTAAAATACTGCTTCTGAGGAATATGTGACAAAATTTACAAACTCAATGAGGCCTCCAGTACCCTGGAGTATTCTTAAGAAACAGTAAAGGTGTGGTGGGTATGTTAGCTAAGGGATGGCAGGGACTGGATCCTTCCTTGTCACAGAAAATGTCTAGAGAATCTTGAATGACCCCAGTGACAGTCCCATTGAACTGGTTATGAAATCAGAAGTGCAAGAGTGAAGGAAGCAAAAGTCAGCCCTGATCATGAATCAAAATTTAGAGAACTGTAACCAATTGCAAGAATGGTACTATCTGTTTATCAATCAAATACCCACATAGAGTTGGGAACATAAAGACTAAACAACTCAGATAGGAGGATGTGTTTATAAAGTCAACAAGGAAAAATATTTCTGTTTCCTCAGCCACACTGTGATCTGATGTCTTACTCTTTAGAGATTTGAGTAATCAGCACTAGTCCAATAGCACTAGCAACCTCCCCATCAACAAAGCCAAGCAAGCATTCTGTATTATTATCTCATAGTACACAGCAGAGCATTATTGGTCTAATAAGCAATTTATCTTTTTATTCTGCATTAAACTCAGTAGCAACCATTTGGCCAGTGAAATATAAAATTTAAGAATCTTATCCATTTGTCTTTACTCTCTAAGAAAGATCTGATTACATTACATGAGCATTTAAATCTGAACCAACGTTATAAACCAAAAATTTTCTATTGTGTAAGATTCTTAAGAACTAACATCACTTTCAGATTCTTTGTTATTCAATCGCAGTTCCTCTAAAAGGATAAGGAGTTTTCTTATTTTAAAAATCATAAGCATATGCTGTGACTACTTATTTTTGCTTAGAAATAATTCTAAATTTTTTCTACAAAGCCATTGTCATAATAAATTGTTATACACCTTCACTGTAATGGCCATATTCAATTTCCTGTTAATATAAGGCTATGAGGATGCATTCTACTTGAAAGATAAGTAATGGACAACATATAAATATTCTATTAAAAAGATAAAAAGGAGGAAATGAACTGAAACTATGTTAAATTATTCACGGGCCTTTGATGCTTAATATATTGCTTAAATAAAGGAAAAAAATCCTTTGCAGATACCATGCAGGTTACAAATTTAAATTTCACAGGAAAATAATATTCCCTAATAATAAAAATGTGAATGAATAAATATAAGAATACAAAGTGAGTACCAAACTTACATCTTCAAAGCTCAGCCACTTTCCCTGACTTCTGAAATATACAGGTTCCCCTTCATCATCTTATTTCACAGGTGCCTTAAGTATCTCTCCTTGTGCTACCTCTTAGACAGACTTCCACATATATCTTTAATTTTAAGGAATAGTTCTATCATGTACTCGGTGACCAGACTGCACAGCAAAACTTCTTCACTGAAAGAATTGAGCTAGCTTCTAACTTCAAAATCACTCTAATATATTTAGGTTCTTACACCCATGATCCTCAGTTCAGGCTTCCCTTTTGTTTCTTACTAGAAGCCTAATTCTATCTCATCTCTCACCCTCTTCCTTAAAATATATTAACATCATTTCATTCCTATGCTTAAATAACATCAACTCCAACTTCCCTGCAGACCAGGCTCATATGCCTTTTAATGGTCAGCATACAGCATCAGTCGTGGTTCCTCAGGTCCTTTCTATAGTGATTTATTCCCATCCCTCACATTTACATTTCATTTTAACTATATTAAATTTCTTGTAGATCTTTTTTGTGTGTGTTAAGTTGCATTGATGTGTATCCAGTCTCTCACAGCCCTATCTGTGTACCTACACTTTTGTACACTTCTATGTCTTCTGAAACATGTATCACTTGTCTATGATCAAATTTCTGAGCTCAACTATAGCACCATCACAATGCTTTTCTCTGATTAAGTCTAGCCTCTGACTGACACAGGAACTCTGTTATTTGCACTTAGTACCTACAATATTTAGCTTTTTAAACACATTTAATTGGTTTTTCACTTGCAACGAGCTGCTAGAAGTCAAAACCCTTTGATGTCTGAATATTTAAAAGGAACTCAAGATTTAAAACAAAATATTTTAATAAATTTTTCATAATTATTTAAAAATTGAATAAGGAACCCATCTAATTAGAGTCACAGAACATTATCATGTCTCAAGATATATTTTAGGCTGGAGAAATATGAAATCATTTTGAATTAGCAGCATTATAACCACATTAATTTCTATAATTCTTGCTGAAAAACTTACACATGCTACAGTAGTTTTCCAACAACAAATTGCACCCATATAGTTGCTAACTCCAATGCTCTTTGTGAACCAGAGTTAATAATTAGTTTTGTTCGAAGTTCACTTTCAAGACTTAAGTTCTTGAGCTACAAATGAAAACTATGGAGGGCTGGTGAATAGCTCAGTATGAGAGCATGAGCTTAGCGTGTGTGAGATGCTGGTCCCAATTACCAGCATCTCATTGTCTTTTTCACACACACACACACACACACACACACACACATACAAACACACACACATACACACAAAACATAATGTTAAAACTGAGATAGTTGCTAATCACAGTTTACTCAAGATCAGGATTGAAAATTATAGTTAATTTTATGTCAACTCTATATTCTTTTTTAAAATATCACTGTGAAATGAAGCAACAAACAAATAAATTTACAACAAGTTAATGAGGGAGCATGAGATTATTTTACTGCATAGTAGAATCTTCCTGATAAGTCATTCTAATTTTTCTTATCATGAGCAAACTAATATAGATGGAGATATTTATATCTTTCCACAATATCATAATTTACTGATTATCGACTGAGTTAGCACCTCATCAGTTTTTATTACCAAATACTCATAATTTCATATGGTAGGCATGATCATAGAAATTGCAGGATCTTTAGTCTATTTCTTGCTTAATCACTGGTATCCTAACAGTTAACTCAGCATACACCATACTTCAAACAGCTGTATTGTAGCACAAAAAAGTTGGAAAGGAGTAAGGAAGCTGTATGACTCAATGATGTCAGGTAAAGAAAAAATGGGATTAGTCAATACAAGCTCAATAGTCACCATAGGCGGTCAGGCTTTGGGTGATGGAACAAATCACCAAGTTGTCAAATAAAGGGTCCTACAGGGGGCTGCACAGTCAGTGGTAACAGCAGAAGGGCTGATGTCCCAGAGCCAAAATCCTTAGAAGAGAAAGGTATTAGCAAGAGTGGCATGCTACCTGCACTGTGCTACAGTCTTAGTACAGGCAATATATCATTTACTGTTCTGGTGTGTTTGATAAGCACAAATGCCTGATGTCTCTGATATGACCCAATAAATTCATGTGTCTATATGCTTCTGGGTTAATTTGATAAGCTCATGGATGGTAATTTGTTTTATTAGCAGGAATAAGTCATTATGAGTTTGTGTTTCGTGATTGTGCTAGACAGATGGTGGTTGTTTCCTTGTACAAACAAGATACAGTGATGCTAGTTCAGCACTTATATTCAGACTAGAGTAACTCATACCAAGCTATTGCTCTATACGAAATGGAGTAACTCAGAGCAAAGGGCAATCTGTCCTACATGTACCATTAAAGATATTTAAGGAGTTTGTGTGGGTGCGCGCACGCATGTGTGTGTGTATGTGTGTGTGTGTGTGTGTGTGTGTGTGCGTGTAAATATAATTTTAGTTTTAAGCATATACTGGCTGAAAGTTCACATGTTCTCAAAATTATAAAGCAACACAGAACTTGGGTAAATTATATTTGTATCTTACTGTTCCTCAAAAGTTGAACTTGATAATTATCAAATATAATATTTGACTGAAAAAATTATTTATTTTTATATTATGCATATGAGTGTTTTACCTGCATATATACATCCATGTTGTGCAATTCAGTGGAGGCCAGAAGAGGGAATTGGATCCCCTGAAACTGGAGTTACAGATGATTGTTAGTTAGCATGTAGGTACTGGGAACTGAATCTGGGTCCTCTGCAAGAGCAGCCAATGCTCTTGACCACTGGCTCGTCTCTCCAGGCCCTTGGCCTGAAGAAATTTCTAAGAAAAATACTAAAGATGTAGTTTGACCTTGCTTATACTACAGTTTAGGAAAAGAGAAACAATTTGGCTAGACTGTCTGATTCACACAAGAAACCATAAGGTAAAATTTGAGGATGATAAAATGATATGTTTGATCATTAAATGTTATATTGACTTGCTTCTGATAACACTTATAAACACCATCTTAAATAATTGCATTTAATCAAAATGACTTCTTGAGGAAACTGATAGATTAGGATTTATTTAAAACTTTTGGGTTTTGTGTCCTAGTTATATCTGGGTGTCACACAAAAGTGACTGATTTTTCTAAAGATTGACCTGTTTGTTATATTTATAATAAGTATTTTTATATTTTTTTCTCAAGGAAAAATCTGCTGGATAGACACTGCCTGAATAGTAATCAGAATTCAAATTGAAAAATATTCCTTCCCTGGGACATTACTTCAAAACAGTAATTTTAATAAAATTATAAATTTTATTTTTATAATGGTCATAAAATTTATTTTAATGGACAAATATAAAATATATTTTCCTATAACATTCAGTCCTCTAGACTAATAATTACATAGAAAATTTCTATTAATGAATTGTCAGTTTTCAAACTAAATTCCTAGAAAATGTTGATACATTTGGAAGAAAACTTCTTTCATCCTAAAGGGAAAGGCCTTTAAATTCTATTATAGTTTAATAGTGTCTAGAATTTCGTTTGGCATATTCTTTAATGATAAAAGTGATATAAATCTTTAAAAAAATTTTTTTTGCTTTTATGTATGAGTGTATTGCCTGCATGTATGTAAGTGCACCCATGTCATGCAATGCCCACGGATGTCAGGAGGTCAGAAGATGGAGCTGGATCCCCTGGAATGGGAGTTATGGGTGGTTGCTAACCACCATGTGGGTGCTGGGAATTGAACCCAGTTCTCTGCAAGAGCATATAATGCTCTTAACCACTGAGCCATCTTTCTATCCCCCAAAAGCAATATAACTCTTGATTTTGTTAAGACTTGGAATGATATTGCGTCTTTAATCATGTTCTTCATACAAATGTTTGCTTACCTACAACTCCCACTATATTTAAACCAAGCTTTTATGTTTCAAAAGCTTCAGGCACACCTCTTCTGCTACTCTGGTCCTTACCATCTATGGATGTAAATGGAGTGTGCAAACAAATGAGCTTCCTTATTTCTGTGTTCCAGAACAACTCTAATAACCACCTCAGAGCTGGCTTTGAGCTCTGGCCAGGCTCCCCATCCTCTTGAGGAAGTCATAAAGACAAGGACATGGGCTCCTCTCCCTCTCCTCTAGTTTTCACATCTGCCATTCTGTGCCATCTGGCCACTATCTCTCCTACTCTTTCACTTTAAGCTAATTCTCTTAATGTTTCTATAATATTCTTCCCCCTCACAGCCCTGACCTGCTGCCTCTACTAAAATGCACTGTCCCTTTTTCAGGTTGTCACATCTCAAGACCCAAACATCATGACTCCTGTGGTTTGAACTCTCTCTCTCTCTCTCTCTCTCTCTCTCTCTCTCTCTCTCTCATAATGAAGCTCATTTTATGCAAGGTAATTTCACATCAGCATTTGCTAAAGAACGATAGATCCCAGGCAGGAGAGTGTTTTCTTGGCAAAACCATAATAGAAAATCCTTACTCAGGCAATGCTCAGTAGAACCATGAGAACAAGCCACACTTAAGACTCCATACCTACAGAGCAGCCATGCAGGATTCCAGCCTAATGACCTATGAAGAAGACTGAAGTACAGAGCTGCCACACTGCTGAGTCACTATAAACCATCGTGATAGTGGTAATTTAGTCATAGAGCTACCATCAGGTTGGCACCACACCCAAGTCATGGTGGCTGGCCCATCACCTAGAAGTAAGCTTTACGTCAAAGATCATTCTCAAATTTTAATGTTCTGGGCTTTCTTTAAACCTATTAAACCCCACCCCCATTTTCCCCTCTTGAAATGCTCATATCAGTCTTGTGCGCAATCCATTTTGAAAACACATTGAATGCTTGATATCACAGGTGCACATGGGAGAAAAATTTGCCTTAGGATGAATCATACCTGGAGTCTTACCCAAATCTAATTTGCAGTATAAATAAGCTACTGTGTTTAGATTTACAGCTGACATTAGTATTAGTTATACTGTGGAGCTATTAAGATGGAATGAATGTGTTTTGTAAGTAAGAAGGACATGGATTTGGGAGGTCAAGGATGAAATGGCACCATCTGAATGCTCATGTTCCCAAAATTAACATACAGAAAGAAATCTTAAACTCCATGTTGATGGTATTAGGAGGTGGGCCTCTGAGAGGTGATAAGTTGTAAGGATAGAATCCCATGATTAAGGCCTTATCAAAAAGGATCCAGGGAACTTTTGGCCTCCTATCAAAATACAAAATATGCTATTTATGAAACAGATGATAGGTACCACCTATGGAGTCTGCCAAAACCTTGATATGGACTTCTAAGCCTGTGCAACTGTGAGAAATAAATTTCTGACAATAAAATTCCTGGCTAATGGCATTTTATTACAGTAAGATAAGTGAAGTAAAACACTGACTCATTACAGAAATTGCTTATTTTCTACCGGAAGAGCCAATTTTCTACTGAAAACCATTCTTGGGATAAGATTTAAAATTTAAAATTTCATGGCTAAGAACAACTTGGATTGAATATATTGTTTTTAGGCAACCTCCAAATAAGAATCAGAATGTAAACTGTACCTTGGGAAATTCATCACTATATACATCAAAATGTAGTAAGAAATTAAATGATTTTCTTTTCTGCAAATTTGTTATTGAATTTTTGTGTATTTCATACAGAACATCTTAACCATCTTTATAACCTCCCTCCCCATTGCCACCCTCCTATACCCCACCTCATTGGATTTCATGCATTCTGTCATTTATGTTAAGGCCTACTGAGACAAGTTAATGCTAGCAGACAACCCTCAGTGCAAGTTCATCTACTGGGGTCTAGTCAACCTATCTAGAGTCCCTCCCTTTGAGAAGATAAGCTCGTCCTCACCCAGCAGTAATCAGCTGCCAATAGGGCTTCAGCTAAGATCTTGGGGACTACAACCCATTTTCACAGTTCTATGCTGGATGTTTGTCTGCTTGAGTTTGCATGAGTCTTGTGCATGCTGACGTCATTGCTATAGGTTCATATAAGCAAGGTCCTAGCAACCTGAAAGACTCTATTTCCATATAGTCATATACTTCCTCCCCTGTCTCTTATACTCTTTCTGCCCCCTCTTTCACAGTGATCCCTGATCCCTGGTGAGTAAAGTTTAATATAGGAGTTCTGTCTAAGGACTCTCATTCTCTACACTTTTACCATTTATGTTCTTTTGTGTTCATGGTCCTCTGTTGCATGAGGGAGCGTCATTGATGAGAGTTGAGAGATGCATTAGTATTCTCTCTACCCCTTGTTCCACTATGTTTTGTGAGCCTTAGGTATAGAGGCCATTGTAGATGTGTCACTTAGGGTTAGGCAATTCACAGTCAATCTCTCTGTGTGAACAGTTGTGGAACTTTATAAAAATCTCTGTTGCAAAAGAAGCTTCTTTGATGAGTGGTGACTAGGGTACTTGTCTGTAAATATAAGAATCCATATTTATTACAAGTAAGAAATTACATATATCTAGGGATGTGACAGTCTTGGGGTTTTCTTGATTTTCTTTTTACAAATGGAGAAGGTTAATAAATGTTTCAAAAGCAAAGCCTTGCAATCTTCTTAATCCTATTTCCTTGTCATGAACAAAAGTCATAACTCAATTCAGAGCTGACAATTCTGTCACCTCCTAAATGATTTGTTAAGGTTAACTTTTGCATATATAAATATTTAATTAATTTATTTAAAATATACTTTATTTTACCTCTCCAAGAACAGAGACTTTACCATATTTTAAAATGAGTAAAATTAACATTAAGTCAAACAAGATTTGATATGAGTTACATGAATGAAATGAGTATGTTTAACAGGAGAAATATAATTTATCTTTGGTTGCCTTTAAAGATCTTTATACTTCTGAAAAATATTTTTTCATTAACATAGAAATCAATAAATTTTAAGGATTCTTAAAGACCATTATTAATCAATCAAGACATAAAATAGAAACACCTTACATCCGTGTTTCCTCCAACACATTACAAATGTTATTTGGACTCCTTACTATTGAAATTCCAGATTTGTTAGCTAACAAAGAAATCTTTAAGTGAAAACACCAGTGAACTATTGAATGAGTTGCTAAAAAGACAAAATCCATTTTTTCCAAAATTTATCACCTAGATGTATATTATTCTTTCTTGACTATTTCTTTCAAGGGCTTACCCCACATCCACATTCATATAGAGTTAATTTGTGTGTGACATGGGGCACATGTGTGTATGGATATGTAATTCCATTTCTACCTCTCTTGGATAGAAAATTTACTAGTCTGACCAAATAATGAACACAAAATTCTGTGATATTTCCCCTAAGACACTTGATCTCTCCCTTTCCATTAGCATTTTAAAAGACTCTCCTGGCAACAACTTTAACTTCCTTTGGAATCACATCACTTTATCACTTTTTCTCCACATTTTTTTTTTCTTTTGATCTTTTTGAGACAGAGTCTCCCTGTATCACCAGCTCACCTGGGACTTGCTATTAACAGCAGGCTGGCTTTGAACTCACAGAGATCTGGCTGCCTCTGCCTCCAAAATGCTGGGACTAAAGGAGTGTGCCACCATGCCTAATTTTTCCAAAT
The DNA here is from genome assembly GCF_000622305.1 of Nannospalax galili. Classification (NCBI taxonomy): domain Eukaryota; kingdom Metazoa; phylum Chordata; class Mammalia; order Rodentia; family Spalacidae; genus Nannospalax; species Nannospalax galili. The sequence continues at coordinate 11,310,513 of NW_008349068.1, read as the reverse complement.
GCATTCAATTTATAATATTCCTCCATGCAGTTGGAAGTCTCCATATCAGTTACTCAAGTATATTTCCCAAAGTCTGATCACAGAAAATTGCCAATGAAGCATCACCAGAATAAAAACAATTCAAATGTATTTGGTCAACATTATACAAGGTATCAGAACTAGGTTGTGCATAATGTCTAGCTTCAAAGACATTATTATCATGTGACTTTTCTACAGTTAAGCTATTCTGAAATTTTTCACAAAATATCTGGTTATCAGGTTAGCCAAGTGAGTGAAAGTGTCTGTATGCATCTGTTTTACAATCTACATCTACATTTCAAAACCTAAGATCACTATTAACACTGTCACTTATTATAAACTATCCCAAGATATTTTCTTAATCACAAAAAATAGGCTTTACAAAAAAATTTCCTCTTTCATTGTGTAACTGGATCATTTGAAAAAGTAATCGGGGCTGGAGAGGTAGCTCAGTGGTTAAGAGCACTGGCTGTTCTTGCAGAAGACCCAGGTTCAAATCTCAGCACCCACATGGTGGCTGACAACCACTGTAACTCCAGTTCCAGGGGATTCCTTGCCCTGTTCTGTCCTCCACAGACAAGTGCATGTCACGGGTGAACTTACACACAATCACAACATGCATACACATAAAAAATAAAATATAAATAAATAAAATAAAAGAGTAATCAACATTTCATAATGAAAATCGAGTTTGTAAGGTGACCTTGTGGGGATACCAATTTCTTCTTATACTTTCTCTGCAAAAGACAATATGAAAGATGTTTCAGCATTTACTCAGGAGAACCTCAAATAAAATTGTGTTGTTACCAGGAAAAAGCCCACATCGGCTTTGTTATTTATTTCTGACTCAATCTTCACTATTTTAGACTTCCATAAAGACTTGGAATGCATAAACAGAGAGATGGAGGAAAAGCAAGATGGTTTTCTACCATCTATTATTTCTAGATGTACAAAATAGCAGAATTGGGAAAAATTCTGTTTCACAAATTAAAGACTTGGCTTCAGAAGCAGTAACAATGAAAACAAAGAAAAATTGGCAATCAGAATAAAAAATCGAGGACATATTAAATGATACATTGTGAACTTTTGTTTGGAGTCACTCCTTTAAAATACAGATGCAACCATCCATGCATTTCCCGTGATATCTGCTCTATTTCCTTTGGCTGAAAACTCATTTTTTCAGTGAAAATATATTATTGGCAAAAAAATCTGGAATACAGTATTCAATTAATTTATATATCAATATAGTAAATTGAGTTTTCCTTTTAAAATATTCTCTTGTATTACTTATGAAATTACTCATACTTGAAGCAAAAGAAAAACTACATA
>NW_008349068.1:11304469-11308769 GCF_000622305.1 Nannospalax galili | reverse complement strand
GCTAAAATACTGTAATTTGCCAATAAATAAAAAATGAAATAACATCAATAAATGCTAATGTGCCTTTTTCATTTGTCATATATATGTATATATATACATATATACTTAAAAGTAACATGGCATATATAGTATTGCTTCCAAAAATGAGTAATTTATATATTTGTTTCCCAGTGCCTATAACAAGAACTTCTAAGCAAAAATTAACATTCTACAGGCTATATAGCAGCAGATACTTAGCTGCTATATAAATTAATTGAATGCTGTATTCCAGAGTTCCTGAGTTTAATCTCTACTAACAAAGTAAAAACAAACAACTTTCTACTTACTGCAGAACATTACACTCTCCTATCAAAATGTGCATATATTTTACAAAGAAAAGTAGCCTAAGTTCTTACCTTTCACTAGAAAAATTAATGCTCAGCTATTATCAGGAATTCTCTATGACCTGCAGCAGCTGCAGCTGGTTCCATACACAATAGGCCATCCTTGCACTCAGTGTTCATCCCCAACACATTTCTGTATTACAGAGAATAGCTTAGATAAAGATGAAAGACTCCTGTTTCCACAGCCTTCTGAATTCTAATTCTCTTCCAGCTCTTCTCCCACCAGCCACTTTCTACGTTTTACCTGTGTCTTTGACTCCTGACCTCAAGGACTCAGCTCCACAGCTACAGGTACATGCCAACTTCAGAATACTTTTGCATACGAAAGAATCTGGGTCCAATTGTTTAAAATAATATTTTTTTCTCTCCACTGTACTTGGCATTATAAACTCAATGCTGTTCCAATAACTATATTCATCCAATGCATAAGGATAGGAAAAATTCATAATAATGCAATATAGGATGAAAATTCATATCTAAACTATAAAATTGTAATTGTATGGAAGTTCCAATATACGAGAACCATATAGATAACAATTATTATTTCTTTTGAAGTAATTTGAAATTCAAAGTAAAGTTTTAGATAGTAAATTAAACATATAGTTTCTATTAAGGCAACTCACTGAAAACTCAGAACACTGAAGTGCAACATTCTCCTTCCCTTTATTCCATAGTTCAGATTTCACAGTTAGTGAATGGGTTTTATAATGCTTCACAAGGAGGGAAGAGGACATGACTGAGAATTGCTTAATGTGAAAAGGAAAATCTTGGCTTCGCAAGTGAAGGACTAGCTTGAAGTGGAGCTAGAGTCACACCATCCATGCCACAGTACCTATGTCTGGACTGAGAGTCTTCAGCCAGTACTTCCTCAGTTGCCTTCCACCATTTCACCCAGAGAGCAACAATTGATATATTACAGCACAGTATCACCAAATCAAGGGAAAACCTGAATGTCTCCTTCTCAGCTAATCCCACTCTTCCAAACACCTAGAGATTGTCAGTTCTAATTGGGCTGAAAATGAGATGTGAAGGTGAGCTTAATGCAACACCCTGAGCCTGCAAGTGACATCAAAAGTACATGGCCGAAAAACACAAATGTTAAAGAGATTTAAAGCCTGTTAGGGTTGACAGTGGGGAGGGTGTCAGGCATCAAGTAACAGATCATCAGTAGACTATATGCTGTACATTGCTTCAACTGTTACTATAATTGTAAAGAAAACAGTTATAACGTTAATCAACCAATTCTGAGTGAAAGCATTACTAGAGAATGCAAATACCTACAAAAAGTAAACAAGAACCACACATGAAGTTCCTCAGCTGCACAGGAAGAAATTCATAAAGATAGCCTCGCTTAAACATAAGAGCATATTTTCAAAGTATAAGACAACAGAACAATAACAGGACAGGCAACTTATTTCTAAAAACTGTTATGTAAGACATTACCTAAAAATTTCTATTAAAATGAACATTCGTAAACAAAAATATGAATAAATTTTCACAGCACAAAAACATCATCAATATTCTTGTCTAATGCCAATTTGTCTCTGTCCTTGTGTCTTCAAAGATAAGGATATTCATTCATCTATTTGTAGAATGAACAACTCTGAAGGAGGGGCTCATGACCTTTTTGACAGGAGCCAGGGTTCATTTGGCGCTTTGGCAGGAAAGGGACAGAGCAAGGGAACAATGTCTTTCCTGCTTCAGGGATTCTCAATGAGCAGGAGCCATGTTTCAGGAAGCAGTCTGTTCTGAAGACCATCAGCATCTGGGTACATTACCCATGCTTTACTGATAGTTTCGAATCATCAGCATCAGTGGTACCACAGTGCTTTGTATTTTGATATCACAGATGACCACAATATCATCTTAGTAATCTTAGTAACACCGATATAACATTTACCAATGAAGAAGGCTGGAGAAGCATCAGAAATGTTTCATTGCTCATCTCACTGCCTTGACTAATAAAATACACGTCATTGAAGACCTGAGTGCAAAATTCTACTTGTTCTCACTCAAATAAGTATAAATGTACATGGATATTGATTATAGGAGGAACTTTAGAGAGGAATCACAGAGAAAACAAATGTATCTTATATAGCTATCTAATCTACATGACTATTTTTAGTAAAGTTCTAAATATTTATTTTCTTCTGCCATTAAAAAATATCAAAGGGAGGTACTCATTTCTGATCTAACATATATAATATATATGAGAAATGCCATTTACTATGTAAGTTTCCTTGAATTTTTTTTGCAGATATCAAAATTAAACTATGGATTACAAATCATTAATATTATAAGATAGGACACAAAATATCTTGTATCAGGGTTCTGAGATCCAACAAGGCTGCCCCTTACTTACAAACCTACAAAACCCTGGTATCTGGCTTTCTGTGGCTATATCTGAAAACGGCTACCATTTTACATCAGGCCTGCTCAGGCCTGTATGTACTTTTTCTAGAATGGAAAAATTCTTTTTTTATAGCACAAAAGCAATGGCCTGTATGTGTACAGCAAAAAGTGTTCAAGTGAAATGATCAAGAAACAGCATTAAAGAAGTAATGTATCAAACAGCTTACTCAAGATACATATAAAACCACTGGGCCTCTCTCCGATGCCTAGCCTTCTCTCTCAGGGGGATTGGGCCCTCTGCATATTGACTCCACCAGCCTCACTCATCCTCCCATCTCCCCCTGCTGGTCTCTTCTCCAAGCCTGGGTCCTGTCCCATTCCTTCTCTTGGGGCCCCAAACGCCAGGGAAACACCACTGCTTCTTCCTGATCCTTTGCATCCAGAGCAACTCAGTTCCTTCTCAGGTCCCCAGGACCACTGCTCCTGGGCCTGGGCCTGCCCTCACCTCCTTCTGCTTCCCTGGGCCTGCAGGACCCACAGGCCCCTCTCCCACCCACAGGCTTCTCTCTCCAGGGTAAGTCGATCACGCCCTCCGTGCCTTGACTCCCCCAGCCTCATTCACCCTCCCATCTCCCCAACAGGTGTCTCCTCCTAGTCTGGTTCCTGTCTCATTCCTTGTCTTGGAGCCCCAGACACCCAGGGAACCACCACTCCTTCTTCCTGATTCTGTGCATTCAGGCCAATTTTAGTCCCCAGGGGCGCTCTGGGCCTGGTCCTGCCCTCACCTCCCTCTGCCTCCCAGGGTTTGTACAACCCGCCAGCCTCTTTCCTGGATGCCTGGGCTGACCTTTCCTCTTCCAGGTCCTTTACATCCAGCCCAGCTCCTAAGTGCACTCCTCAGGGGCCCTTGGGGACGCCTCCTGTCCCCATCTTCCTTTGCATCTCTGGGTGGCACGGCCACCAGCTGCCCTAGACCAGCATCTTTCCTGGGCTCCGGTCCCAGGCCAGTCCAACCCACAAATTCCTGAGCCCAAAATCTATCCTGGAGGGATCCAGACCTTAGGAGAAAGCCTGAGAACGTCTGATCCACATCTGACTTGGGCCTCTGTGGGAACTCCTGAAGACAAAAGCAATCCGGCCACGAAAATATAAAATCAAAAAAGAGAACTGGAAGCTTAGAGGAACCAGCTTTTCATGCCCCGAAAGTACACATAAAACTCATAAAAAGAAGCAGACCTAAACTTGAAGGCTTGAGTCTCACACAAGAATCAGAAACTACAAAAGAAATTCACATGTCAAAATCACAGAGAAAAAATAATAACATAAAAAACCAAAATAACATATCCCCACCAAATACCAATAGTCCTCTAGAAGAGTACAATGAGAAGTCCCTAGAGATAATGCAGGACATGGAAATCAAAAGAACAATTATAAACATGATAAAAGAATTCAGTGAATTTAAATAACACACAAACAAAGAAATCGAATAACTGAAGGAAGATAGGGATATACTTCTGAATGAATTCATAAAAGAGCTAGAAATATTGAAGAATACTCAGGCTGAG
>NW_008349068.1:11303712-11304131 GCF_000622305.1 Nannospalax galili | reverse complement strand
AGAAAGACATGCCCATACAAATACAAGAAGCATATAGAACACCAGATAGGACCAGCAAAGAAAATCTCCATGGCACATCATAGTAAAAAAAAAATAAGCGTACAGAACAAAGACACAATACTGAAATTTAAAGAGAAACAACAAGTCACATATAAAGGAAAACCCATTAAGATTGCAGCTAACTTTTCAGTGCAAGCTATGAAAGACAGAAGGGCCTGGAACAAAGTATTCACAGTTCTAAATGACCAGATGCCAACCCAGAATACTTTACTCAGCCAAAATGCCTATTATAGTCAAAAAGGAAAGAAAAGTCTTCCATAACATAGACAGGCTGAAAGAATTCATGTCCACAAAACCAGCCCCTCAGAGAGTTCTTGAAGCAATACAAAGAGCTGAAGAAAGGAACAACTATACCCAAG
>NW_008349068.1:11301434-11302841 GCF_000622305.1 Nannospalax galili | reverse complement strand
GAAACATATGGAGATTAAATGACACACTCCTAAATGATGAATGGGTCAAAACAGAAATTAAGAAAGAAATAAAAGTATTCCTGAAATAAATGAAAAGGACAATACAACACAACAAAACCTCTGGGATACACTAAAAGTGGTCCTTAGAGGGAAGTTTATACCTCTAATTGCCTACATCAAAATATTGGAAAGATTAGAAGCTTTTCACTACAGCTTTAACATATTCAGTAACACACTCCAGAGCAACAGTACATCTCTTTCACAAGTGGGTGAAAGTTTCTAGGTTCACAGTTGAATTAATACAGTTATATATTACTGAACTCAGTATAAACCCTGTAAAACATAAAATTGGATGGTTTTTAACCTTTAAAAAATCTCCATTTCATTTTAGAATACATCGTTTCTTGCAGACAGACTCATTGTTTTTGCTACTAACATTGAGATGTTGGCGCTTGTATCTGTAATCCGTATGTATCTGATTACTACTAGTCATAATTGGTTGCACTTGGAGCCTTGGCACTTGTGTATGTCTATAAAGTCATCAACAAGATTTCAAGGTATTCAAGGTATTGTTTATCACCGCTACTAATTAGCATGATATAAATTAAAAATTAAAAAAGTATAATGATTAAAAAACTAATTCTTCAAATCAAAGCATTAAAACTTGCTCCTTAATAATTATTAGATGTGAAAAACATTACCATCGAAATCTACCTGATGACTTTATATCCATGCTCAGATGCCAAGGAGCTCAGAAAGTAACTGACTATGACTAGTAATAACCAGATATATAGAGATTAGAAACACATGTGCAAACACCTTAGTGTTAATTGCACTAAAAATACAGAAACTGCATATTTTAATAATGAAATAAAGATCTTTTTTTAAAGATTAAAACCTCATTTAATTTTATGTCTTATAGGGTTTATACTGAGTACAATATTGTATATCTGTAATAATTCAACTGTAAACCTAAAAACCTAATACAGCCAATTTTATAAGACATGCAGCATAGCTCAGAAAATTGTTATTGAATATGTCCATGGTGATGTAATGAAATGCTTCTTCTAAGTATGTGGTTATTAAATAAATAATTTTAAGAAAACAGAAAGAACACAAATAAATGATTTAACGTTGCAACACAACACACTTGAAAAGCAACAGCAAACCAAACCCAAACCCAGCAGACAAGAAGAAATAACAAAAATCAGGGCAGAAATTAATGAAATTGAAAGAAGAAAACAATACAAAGAATCAATGACTCCAAGATCCGGTTCTTTGAAAAGATAAACAAGAATGACAGACTGCTAGCCCAGTTAACCAAAAGAAAGAAAGAGGACCTCCAAATCAACATAATCAGAGATGAAAGGGGAAACATCAACAAGAGACACCAGAAAGATACAGAAC
>NW_008349068.1:11297283-11300654 GCF_000622305.1 Nannospalax galili | reverse complement strand
CAAGAGAAGGAAATTAAAAGAGTAATAATTGGAAAAGAAGAGCTCAAATTATCCCTTTTTGCAGATGATATGATATTATATTTAAGGGACACCAAAAATTCCACCAGAAAATGCCTAGAAATTATTATCAAGTTCAGCAAATTGACAGGTTACAAAATTAACCTACAAAAGTCTATAGCCTTTCTATATACCAATAACAAGTAATCAGATAAAGAGCACATGGAAACACTTCCCTTCACAATAGCTGCAAAAAAAAAAAAAAAATACCACTAAAATATCTCGGAATAAACCTGTCCAAAGACATTAAAGAGCTCTACAATGAAAATTTTAAATCATTAAAGAAAGAGATTCAGGAAAACATCAGAAGATTGAAGGACCTCTGATGCTCATGGACTGGAAGAAGTAATATTGTGATAAATGACCATTCTACCAAAAGTCATTTACAGATTCAATGCAATGCCAATCAAAATCCCCATAACATTTTTCACAGAATTGGACAAAACCATCCTAAGATTAACATGGAAGCAGAAAAGACCTCGGATAGCCAAAGCAACACTGAGCACTAAGAGCAATGCCAGGGGGGATTAGATTACTATACCAGATTTCAAGCTGTATTACACAGCTAAAAACAACATGGTACTGGCACAAAAACAGACCCACAGATCAATGGAACAAAATTGAAGACCCAAATATGAGTAAATACAATTTCAGCCACCTGATATTTGACAAAGGGGCCAAGAACATTCACTGGACATTCACTAGAGGAAAGACAACATGTTCAGCAAATGGTGCTGGCAAAACTGGATCTCCATCTATAGAAGAATGAAACTAAACCCCTATCTTTCACCTTGCACAAAAGTCAATTCCAAATGGATCAAAGACCTCAATGTAAAGCCTGAAACTCTGAAACTGCTAGAAGAAAACAATGGAAAAAACCTACAAGATGTAGCTGTAGGAAAGGTTTTTCTAAACCGGATATCAATTTCTCAGGAAACAAGGACAAGAATTAACAAATTGAACCTCATTAAACTAAAAAGCTTCTGTACATCAAAGGAGGCAACCAGGGAAGCAATCAGAAAACCAACAGAATGGGAGAAAATCTTTACCAGCAACATATCTGACAGAGGTATAATATCCAGAATATATAACAAACTCAAAAAACAGAATCAAGACAAGAAACAACCCACTTAAAAGATGGGCTAAGGAGTTGAACAGAGAGTTCTTAAAAGAAGAAGTAAAGATAGCTATGAAACATCTTAAAAGATGTTCAACATCACTAATAATTAGGGAAATGCAAATTAAAACCACTTTAAGATTTCACCTTACCCCAGTCAGACTGGCTAAGGTCAAGAGAACAAATGATACCAAATGTTGGAGAGGATGTGGGGAAAGGGGAACACTCATCCACTGCTGGTAGGGATGCAAACTTGTTCAACCCCTATGGAAAGGAGTGTGGAGAACTGTTAAAAAACTACAAATGAACCTACCATTTGACCCAGTGATACCACTCCTTGGCATATGCCCAAAGAACTCGTCCTATTGCAGAGACACTTGTACATCCATGTTTGTTGCTGCTCTTTTCAAAGTAGCTAAGCGATGGAAGCCATCTGATTTTCCCTCAATTGACGAGCGGATAATGAAAATATGGATCATTTATACGATGGAGTCTTATTCAGCAATAAAGAGAGATGAAATCATGAAATCTGCAGGTAAATGGATGGAACTAGAAACTGTTATACTAAGGAAGTAACACAGACTCAGAAAAAAATCGACATATGTTCTCCGTCATATGTTGATCCTAGAACCAAACCCTGATAAGTGAGTATGTATCCAGACATAACTACAGGAACCAGGATAGTGGAAAGGAAACAGGGAGGTAAAGGAAAAGAAAGAACATGTAAGAGAAGAACAGAAGGAAACAGGCGTTAATAAGGGAGATATGGACAATTATTGGGTTAGTTTAAGGGAGCAGGGAGGGAAGTGTATTCAAGGAACCTAGGGGATAAGGTGAAAGAAGGAGCTCAAGAGAGGTAGGACTGTAGGAGAAGGGTATTAGTAAGGGATGAAGGGGGGATATGGGAACACCTTAAGTGGTGGAGGGGTGAGACACTATGAGAGATAAATAATGCCTAGCTAGTTTTGAAAACCAGAGGGGACCATATTACTCCTACAACCTACTGACAAATTATACATAGCATATCAAGAAATATATGTCTAGGTAAGGTTTATCTGAGAACAATTGGTTTTTGCCCAAGATTTATTTACATGACACAGAGTAATTAAAAATACCAGACTGGTGGAACTAACCTTCTTGGGTGTTTAACAGACATTCTTTGAGGTCTACAATAATTTGGTCAGATGGACATAAAAGACACTTTTTGCTCCTTGCCTTCCTAGGTTGACTAGTTCCAGGGGACTATGAGCATCTCTCAAAATGTTCCATAATGGTGGTGGGTCACCTGTCTTCTTGATCAAGGAGGCCAAGGAGACCCCACCAGATGGACTGAACCATTGTCCAGTCTATAAAGAGGAGGGTCAACATGAGGAATCATTTCCTCCATGCTTCCAGCAAAGCCAACCATGATCGAGCAGGACCTTTGACTTATCTTCACATAGGTGGAACTGGTAAAAGAAAGGAGACAGAGGTGCCTCCCAAGCTCATGTGACCAATGAGGAACAGATCCTCAAACAACCTTAAGAGTAAAAATAAATCAGTTTATCTGGACCAGCTGTACGGCCTTAAACACCCAAAAGGAAAGTATAACCAAAGATTAATGGGGCCGACATAACTTCATAAGAGTCCATATGTATAGCTAAAGACTACATAACAAGCATCACTATCAGACAAGCTATACCTTCTTTTGATTTGTTGGCCACGGTGTCCAAAGGGATTCCCAGATATTAACCCAGCGTAGAACTGGGAAAATGAACAGCAGATCCCAATCTTATCCAAAGGAATATAGACAACTGATTACCGCTAGATGAGGAACAGGTTACCCTCCTAAAACAAAGACCTCTATATGGGCAGACTAGATTCACCAGAAGGGCAAGTAGTGGGGAATGGCTGGGGATGCCGACAACACAGCAAACAGTAGCAGAGATTTCAGAGTATAAGGGCTCTAGTCGGGGGAGGGAGGCTATGGGAGGGTGCTACCTGGGAAGTGTGTGTAAATTTAAAAAAAAGGAAAAGAAAATTCTTCAAAGCATAAAAATTTGCTCCTTAATAATTTGTAGATGTGAAAAACATTACCATTGAAATCTACCTGATGACTTTATATCCATGCTCAGATGCCAAGGAGCTCACCGACTATGCGACTGTGACCAGTGATAGTCATGCATATAGAGATTAGAAATGCATGTGAAAACGTCTC
>NW_008349068.1:11296239-11297213 GCF_000622305.1 Nannospalax galili | reverse complement strand
AAGGTTAAAACCTCATTTAATGTTATGTCTTATAGGGTTTATACTGAGTACAATATTGTATAACTGTATTAATTCAACTGTAAACCTAAAGATTACAGCCAATTTTGAAAAAGATGCATGGAATTGTTATTGAATATGTAAATGCTGTTGTAATGAAATGCTTCTTCTAACTATATCATTATTAAATAAATAATGTTTTAAAAAGCACCAGACTAGTGAAAAGCTTCTAATCATGTAGTTATTAAAAATTTTTTAAAATATGATAAATTTTTTTAATTAATAAATTAAAAGCCTGTTTAAAAAAAAGTATCAGAGTGGAACTAACCTTCTTGGATGTTTAATAGACATACTTTGAGGCCTATACTAATTTGGTCAGAGGGACATAAAGGTCAGATTTTGCTCCTTGCCCTCCTAGGTCAACTAGTTCCAGGGGACTATGAGCATCTCTCAAAATCCTGCAATTGTGGTGGGTCACTTGTCCTGTTGATCAAGGAGGCTGAGGAGACCCCACGAGATGGACTTGAGCCAGTGTCCAGTCTACAAAGAGGAGGGTCAACACAGAGGAATCACTTCCTCCATGCTTCCAAGAGAAGTCAACCATGATCGAGCAGGACCTTTGACTTATCTTCACATAGGCGGAACTGGTAAAAAAAAAAAAGTAGCCAAGGCTCCTCCAAGCCCATGTGACACCTGAGGAACAGATCCTCAAATGACCTTAAGAGTAAAAATAAATTGGTTTATCTGGGCCAACTGTATGGCCTTAAACACGCAAAAGGAGAGTATAAGCAAAGATCAAAGGGGCCAATATAATTTCTTAAGTGTCCATATGCATAGCTAAAGGCTACATAACGTTATAAGCAACAATGCCAGATAGGAGATACCTTCTTTTGAGTTGTTGGCCAGGGTAAACAAAGGGACTCCCAAATAGTAACTGAGCATAGAACTGGGAAAATGAACAGCAGACCCTAATCTTA
>NW_008349068.1:11295798-11295926 GCF_000622305.1 Nannospalax galili | reverse complement strand
ATGTATTATATTTGAGGAGGAAGCATGGAAATTTATGTCATGCTAATTACAAGAGGTGATAAACATTACCGCTGAAATCTACCCGATGAATTCATAGACATACACAGGTGCCAAGGTCCAAGTGCAAT
>NW_008349068.1:11293963-11295648 GCF_000622305.1 Nannospalax galili | reverse complement strand
AGACAGTAGCAGGGATATCAGAGTATAAGGGCTCTAGTTGGGGGAGGGAGGCTATGGGAGGGTGCTACCTGGGAAGTGGGTGTAAAAATAAATAAATTTTAAAAATTAAAAAAATAATAATTCTTCAAAGCATCAAAATTTGCTCCTTAATAATTAGTAGATGTGAAAAACATTGCCATTGAAATCTACCTGATGACTTTACATACATGCTCAAATGCGAAAGAGGTCAGAAAGTAACCAACTGTCACTAGTAATAATCAGATATATAGAGGTTAGAAATGCATGTGCAAACATCTTAATATCAATTGCACTGAAAATGAATTTTTCTGTGAAACTGTGTATTTGAATAATGAAATGGAGATCTTTTTTTTCTGAGGTAGTCATTCATTTATTCATCCATGTATTCACTCATCGAATATCCACTAAGGCCCACGCCACACTGGCCTCCTACTCCTGTGGCCCAAGTCTAGGTGCTGGCTGTTCCCACTATAGGATGCTCAGAATCCAATGGCTCTTTCCTTCATATCTTTGAATTCCTACTACTACCAGGACCATTGGGTAAAGACAGCAGCTCCCTTACCTACACTTGCACCTTCTAGCTCCTAAGCCCTCCATGTACTCTCCCCAGCATCCCTAACCACCAACCACAAAAACCCAACATTTATCTGTTAGCCATCACTCTCTCCCATACAGGGCAGGAATGAGATCCTGCATCCTTCTGGTCTTGAAGAATAATACTTCACATGATCAGGTACTTTTTTTTTTCTTTTTTCAAAATTAGTTTTATTTTATGTGTATGAGTGTATTGCCTGCATGTGTGTAAGTGCACCCATGGCATGCAATGCCTGTGGAGGTCAGAAGAGGGCATTGAATCCTATGAAATTGGAGTAACAGTCAGTTGTTAGCTGCCATGTGGGTACTGGGAATTGATCCCAGGTCCTCTGCAAGAGCAGCCAGTGCTCTTAACCACTGAGTCATCTCTCTAGCCCCTCTCATTTTTTTTTCACTCTTTTTTTTTTTTAATTAGAAGAAGCATTTCATTACAACAGCATTAACCTATTCAAAAACATTTTTCTGAGCTAGGGTACATCTCTTTCAAAATTGGCTGTACATTTCTAGGTTTACAGATGAATTATTATGCTTATACAATCTTTTACTCATTATAAACTCTATAAGACATAATATTAATAGAGGTTTTAACGTTTAAAATAGATCTCTTCGTTGTTAAAATACACAGCTTCATAATGAAAAATTCATTTTAAGGCAATTGACATTGAGACGTTTTCACATGCATTTCTAATCTCTATATATATGACTATTACCGGTCACAGTCACTTACTTTCTGAGTTCATTGGCATCTGAGCCCGAATATAAACTCCTCAGATAGACAGCCTTCGTCTCCCACTAGAGCCTCCATACTCTGCCATCCCTGCCACTGTCCACTGTGCTGTCAGCACCCCCAATTATTCCACCCTATCTGCCCTTCTGGTAAATCTAGTCAGCCAGAGGTCCCTGTTCAAGGGGGATCAGCTGTTCCTGATCTACAATGAGGCAATCCATTGTCAGTATTCCTTTGGATAGAATTGGGGTCTGATGTTCATTTTTCCAGTAGTATGTTGGGTTACTATCTGGAAGAGCCTTTATCCATCCTGGCCAACAACTCGACTGAAGGTATCGCCTGTCTG
>NW_008349068.1:11287844-11289479 GCF_000622305.1 Nannospalax galili | reverse complement strand
ATTGATTTTGTCTTCAGGAGTTCCGCGGTGGCCCAATTCCAATGTGGGTCAGAAGTTTTCAGACTTTCTCCTTAGGTCTGGCATCTTCTAAGAATGATTTTGGCCTCAGGAACTTGGGTGTTGGAGTGACCTGAGATCCTGCCCGTGGTCATGCCACGCAGGGATGCAAAGGAAGATGGGGTGGGAAGAAGCCCCAAGATTTCCTAGGGAGTGGATTGAGTAGCTGGGTTGTACTGGATGCAAAGGATCAGGGAGAGGAAAGGTAAGCCTCAGAGCCCCAGAAAGAGGCTCTCAGCCCCAGAAAGAGGCTGGCAGGTGTTGCAGGACCCAGGAAGTAGAGGGAGGTGAGGGCGCGGCCAGATCCATAAGCAGTGCTCCTGGGGCCCAAGGAAGGCACTAAGTTGGTCTGGGTGAAAAAGATCAGGAAGCAGTATTGGTTCCCCAGGTGTTTGGGGACCCAAAACTAGGAATGGCACAGTGCCCACAAGCAGTATTGGTTCCCCAGGTGTCTGGGGACCCAAGACTAGGAATGGCGCAGGGCCCAAACTAGGAGTAGAGAACAGCAGGGGAGATGGAAGGGTGAATGAAGCCAGGGAGTCAAGACGTGGAGGGCTCCGCGATAGACTTACCCCAAGAGAGGCCTGAGGGTAGGAGAGCAGGCTAGGAAAGTTAGCCGGTGTTGCAGGTCCAGGGATGCAGAGAGAGGTGAGGGCTGGGCCAGGTCCAGAAGCAGTGCTCATGGGGCCCAAGGATGGCACTAATTTGGTCTGGGTGAAAAGGATCAGGAAGCAGGATTGGTTCCCCAGGTGTCTGGGGCCCCAAGACTAGGAATAGCACAGGGCCCAAACTAGGAGTAGAGAACAGCGAGGGAGATGGAAGGGTGAATTATGCTGGGGGAGTCAAGGCGCAGAGGGACCCACAATAGACCTAGCCCAAGAGGCCTGAGGATAGGAGAGCAGGTTAGGAGAGTTAGCCGGTGGTGCAGGTCCAGGGAAGCAGGGAGAGGTGAGGGCGGGGCCAGGTCCAGAAGCAGTGCTCCTGGAGCCCAAGGAAGGCACCAAGCTGGTCCAGGTTAAAAGGATCAGGAAGCAGCACTGGCTCCCCAGATGCTTGGGGCCCCAAAACTAGGAATGGCACAGGGCCCAAACTAGGAGTAGAGAACAGCGGGGGAGATGGAAGGGTGAACGCGGCTGGGGGAATCAAGGCACGGAGGGCTGTGCAATAGACTTACCCCAAGAGAGGCTTGAGGGCAGGAGAGCAGGCCAGGATCAGAGATCTTTTTTAAAGGTTAAAACCTCATTTAATTTTATGTCTTATAGGGTTTATACTGAGTACAATATTGTATAACTGTAATAATTCAACTGTAAACCTAAAAACTTACAGCCAATTTTGAAAAAGATGCATCTTAGCTCAGAAAATTTTTATTGAATATGTCAGTGCTGTTGTAATTAAATAATTCTTCTAAGTATGTCGTTATTAAATAAATAATTAACTGGGGGAAAAAAAAAAACCCACTGGGCATGTTGTTGCATCCCTTTAATGCCAGCACTTGGAAGGCAGATGCAGGTAGATCTCTGAAAGCAAGTTCCAGACCAACTGGAGCTACAGGGAGACCCTGTATCAAAAAATCCCAAA
>NW_008349068.1:11213059-11287736 GCF_000622305.1 Nannospalax galili | reverse complement strand
AACAGAACACTGATTCAATTATTTTATCATCTTAAAACAATGGAGGTTCCTAAAATTGCTTCATAGTGAGAAAGTTTTAAATTGGGTTTTTGTAATAGGGCTTGAAAGAAATTACCTGAGCAACTGCTGGAATTTCTAAGTTATATTAATAGTATATAGTGAAAGAATGAGATTGAACTCTGGCCATATATACAAAAGAGCAAATTTCCAAGAAAAAAACTTGATATTTATTACCTTCGTTTAGTTTAGAAAAAAAAGCACTAAAATCTTTGTTAAAATACCAGCATGTAAAGGCCTGGCCTGTTGGTCTTGTCACCCCAGTCATAAATTTAAGCTCAGAGAATCCTGACTTTCTTTACTTCTAATCATTCATTTCGTTATAGTAGTTTCAGTTAAAACAATCTTCATCCCTGGTTTTATTTATACTACTCTACAAAAGATGTAGTATGCATATTATTGATGAGATGTTGGTATCACTTTAAAACCTTCAAATATTCCAAAAGTAATGGAGAAAATGCAAGAGAAGTTCAACAATAGCATTAGTAAAAGTACCTACTTTTTAATACAGCTACTATTATTTTGGTTTTTAAGTACGGACAGCTTAACACCTTCTTTGTCATTAGGTAACTTTTTACTCACACTTTAAACATTTTCATCCTTTGTCCCTTTCACAGGTATTTTCTATTATACCTATAACTCAAATATTTGAAATTTCAAAAGGTCTTTAAACTTCTATGTTTATTTCATAACAAAAACATGAATTTTGAATATTTTTTATTATAGCTTAAAATCAGAGTGGATGTGTGGGGGTATCTACAGTTAGCTTTTTCCCATCAAGAGTTCTGTGACTGTTTAAATCCTTTTTAAAATATATTTTTATTTGTTTTTATTGAATTTTGTGTATTTTATAGAGAATATCTCAAACAATCTTAATTATCTTTATATCCCTGCCCCCACTGACAACCTCCCATAACCCCCTTCCCACTGGAACCTATATACTCTATCTTCTGTGTTAAGCCCAATGTATCAAGTCAGTGACCCCAGACATTCCCCAGTGCAAGTCCATCCACTGAGATCTAGTCAGCTTATCTACAGTCTCTTGTTTTAGGAAGATCACTTCTTTCTCACCCAGCAGTAATCAGTTCCCAATGTTTCTTCAGCTAAGATTGGGGTGTGCTGTTCATGTCCCCAGTTCTATGCTGGGTTTTTGTCTGCCTGAGTTCACATGGGACTTGTACATTGTGACACCATTGCCATAAAATCATGTGAGTAGGATCCCAGAATGTTGTAGGACTCTGTTTCCATATGAGTCATGCTCCTCCTCCCTGGCTCTTATAATATTTCTGCCCCTTCTTCCATGATAGTCTCTGACTCCTGGGTTGGTGAAATTAAATATAGGAGTCCTATCCAAGGACCAGCAATCTGCAGACTCTTACTCTGTATGTTTTGGCCATTTGTGACCTTTTGTGTTCCTGGTCCTCTGTTGCATGAGGGATCTTCATTAATGAGAACTGAGAGATTCATGAGTGTTATTTTCTACCCAGGTTCTATGTTTCATGTGCCTTGGATGTAGAGGTTGCACTGTAGATGTGTCACTTAGGCCTGAACAATTAATAAATAATGTCTGTATGTGACCAATTGTGGTACTTGGTAACAGTCTCCAGCTGGTGCAAAATAAGCTTCTTTGTTGAGTAGTGGCTGGGATGTTTGTCTGTAGATATAAGGATACATCTTTTGCACATATCAAGAAATTATATTAGTCTAGGGATGTGACAGTCTTGGGGTTTTCTCTAAGATCTATGACATCTGCAGCCACGTGTATTTGGTTATGGTTAAAGGATCACACTTGAGTTTCCTCGCATTGAGCGAGCTTATAGTCCAATTAAGTAGCTGTTGATTGCCCCCAAGATAAAAGTGCCACTACTTCACCAATGTTGTAGGCTATGCCAGCCATTTTGAGGAAGACACCAGAAGATGAAAGTACCTCTCATGCTCATGGATTGGAAGAATTAATATTGTAAAAATGGTCGTTCTACCAAAAGGCATTTATAGATGCGATGCAACGCCAATCAAAATCCCCATGACATTCTTTACAGAATTAGAACAAACCATTCTAAAATTCATACGTGCTGGATAGCTTTAGTGTCAACTTGACACACCTGGATTGAGGGAGCTCAATTAGGGAATTGCCTCCATAGGACTGGCCTGTGGCCTTCTCTGAGGGGCATCTTCTTGATGAGAGATGTGGGAGGGCCCAGCCCACTGTGGGTGGTGCCACTCCTGGGCAGGTGGGCCTGTGTTGCATAAGAAAGTAGGCTGAGCAGGGGCAGAAGAGCGAGCTAGTAAGCAGAGTAACTCTATGACCTGTGCTCCACTCCTGCCTCCAGGTTCCAGCCCCGAGTTCCTATCTTGAGCTCCCTGATGAACTGTGACCTGGGAGATGTAAGCTGTATAAACACTTTCCTCCCCAAGTTGGTATTGGTCAAAGTGTTTTGTTACAGCAATGGAGACTAGGACAGAAGCACAAAAGACTCCAGATAGCCAAAGCAACCCTGAGCACAAAGAGCAATGCTGGGAAGATTATTATATCAGATTTCAAACTACACTACAGAGCTATAGTCATAAAAAAACACGGTACTGGCACAAAAATAGACATGTAGACCAATGGAACATAATTAAAGACCCAAACATGAGTACCTGCAATTTCAGGCTCCTGATATTTGACAAAGGGGCCAAGAACATTTACTGGTGGAAAGAGCATGTTCAGCAAGTGGTGCTGGCAAAACTGGATCTCCACCTGTAGAAGAATGAAACTAGACCACTATATTTCAACTTGGCCTAAAGTCAACCCCAAATGGATCAAAGACCTCAATGTGAAGCCTGAAACTCTGAAACTGTTAGAAGAAAACATTGGCAATAACGTACAAGATACAGGCATAGGAAAGGACTTTCTAAACCGGACACCAATTGCTCAGGAAACAAAGTCAGGAATCATCAAATGGAACCTCATTAGACTAAAAAGCTTCTGTACATCAAAAGAAGCAACCAAGGAAGTGAAAAGAAAACCCACAGAATGGGAGAAAATCTTCACCAGCAACACATCTGACAGAGGCTTAACATCCAGAATATATAACGAACTCAAAACACAAAGAATCAAGAAAGCAAGGAACATGATTAAAAGATGGGCTAAGAATCTGAACAGTGAGATCTCAAAAGAAGAAATAAAAATGGCTACAAACCATCTGAAAAGGTGCTTAACATCATTAGTAATTAGGGAAATGCAAATTAAAACCACTTTAAGATTTCACCTTACCCCAATCAGACTGGTTAAGATCAAGAGAACAAATGATACCAAATGCTGGAAAGGATGGGGGAAAGGGGAACACTCATCCACAGCAGGTGGGGCTGCAAACTTGTTCAACCCTTTTGGAAAGCAGTGTGGCAAACTCTTAAAGAACTAAAAATGAATCTACCATTTGACCCAGGTATACCACTCCCTGGCATATACCCAAAGAACTCATCCTATGGCAGAGACACTTGTACATCCATGTTTGTTGCTGCTCTTTTCACAATAGCTAAGAGATAGAAGCAACCTAAGTGTCCCTCAACTGACAAGTGGATAATGAAAATGTGTTAGAGTCACACAATGGAATTCTATTCAGAGGTTAAAAAAAAAGATGAAATCATGAAATTTGCAGGTAAATGGATGGAACCAGAAATATATATTAAGTGAAGTGACACAGACTCAGAAAAGCAAATGGCACATGTTCTCCTTCATATGTGGATCCTAGCACCAAATCCTTTTATGTGAGTATGTATCCAGATATAACTTCAGGAACCAGAATAATGAAAAGGAACCAGAGAGGTAAAAAGAAAGAAAGAACCTGAGAGAGAAGAACAGTGGGAGACAGGTGTTATGAAGGGAGAAGTGGATTAAAATGGGGCTATTTAAATGGGAGGAGGGAGGGAGGGTTATACAGGGAACCTTGGGGATAAAGGGAAAAGAAGGTACTCAAGAGAGGTGGGACCATAGGAGACTGGTGTTATCAAGGGAGAAATGGAGAAAATGGGGACACTTTAAATGGCAGAAGGATTAGACAGGGAGAGAGGGGAGATAATAATGCCTAGCTAGTTTTAAAAAAACAGAGTGAATCATTTTAGTTCAACAATCTAGTGACAAATTATACATATGTTATCTCTACATGAGACTATGTGTATAGCTAAAGGCTAGATGAAAAGAAACAGTGCCAGACAGGAGAAACCTTCCAGGAGTTGTTGGCCAGGGTAGTCCAAGAGACTCCCAAAATTACTTAGGCGATTGTCACAGCCTTTGATGTCCTCCCAGAACTTGAAGGTAAGACCCTACTGCTGAACGCAGAACATACTTCAGGTACAGGATTTGGAGCAGTAGAACTGCAACTGAATTGAAACCAGATCCCCTGAAGGCTATTTCTCATATCTCTGGAGAGCACTATGAAGGTACCAAGGGAAAACATCAGTCAATGGTCCAACACCAGTGGCTGTTTAAATCTTATGATTTTCTTTTTTTAGTAGACAAGTGGGCTTTTGACCATATTGTTCTGCATGAAAATGAAGCTCCACTGAGCTTTAGTTATTGCAGAGCAAAAATCTACCATGAGAAATCTTCTGAGTAGTAGCTGGAGAAATCCAGAAGAGAGGACACATCTGAGAGCTGCTGGCTCCAAGGAAAGAGCAAAACTGTCTGAGTTTCTGTATCAGACAACTTCTAAAGCCTCCGTATCTCTCTCCAGAGTATCTACTCAGACTTAAATTCTATGCCATTGTTGAATTATTAAATAAGCTACTTTGAGTGAGTTTCTGTTTATTAAAATCAATGAGCCTTGAGTAAAATGAAAATGATTAAAATACACCCTATAAGAATTTCTGTAGCTCTAATAGTAAAATAAAATAAGAGAAAAACATCACTAATTGTCACCACCAGGAGTCTCTTAAGTGTTAAGGCTGAATCCTTCTGAGAATCCATCAATATCTTCTGGATGTATGGGTGCGGACCTGGGGACTAGTAATGGAGCATTTGAACTGCAGCCTGCAGTTAAGAAGAATTCATGAGGAAAGACAGGAGTGGGGAAGACATTGGGAAACAAATGGGGGACTGAGAACACACACATGATCACAAAGTTCCATCTGAGCAAGATCAGCTGTCAAGTACAAATTGCACAACTCCCCAAAGAGAATATAAGCAGTGCTTTGAAAAAGATAAATATCTGTCATAACAAATCTAATTTGAATGGTGGAATTCAAGGGTAAGATGCTACAAGAAATAGAAAACAAGGCCCAGGTCAGGCAACACCATGGCCAGTGGTGTGCTCTTGGGTATCTTGACTTATGTTGCCAAAGAGAATTCTTTAAATTTAAATTTCCCAATTATTCCATAAGGAACATATACCGATTCCTTTATGGGATATATTAATTGTGTTTATAATTAAATAACTGGAAGAAAGAGAAACATTGAGTCTTGATGAGTCTAGCTTTGTAAAAAAGTGGATTCAAAAGAAAAAGTAAAAGGAAATTAAAATGCAGTATAAAATCATAAGAGTCAATGTAGTCATTTCATGGGTCTCTAGTGTATGTTTCTTAAAAGAAATCATTTCATAATGCAAACGTATTCATGGGGAAGAAAAAAGCAACAGTAACTGGTAATTCTTGGAGGAGCAGGCTGCTACTATTTGTAAAGATGGCATGCTCCCATATGCCCCCTCCCCAGCAGCACAAAATGCAGGGCAACACCTCAGGATAACTGAGCTACCTCCATCATAGTATGTTGGCTAGTGTAGCTAGATTGTAAGGTTGATATGAGTTGTTAAATAATTTAATGAATAATTGGATGAATAAGAATATAGAATGATTTTTAAATATTTTATCTATTATGTTTATTCATATTCTATGTATGTGAGTGTATTGTTTGCATGTAGACAGATGCACCTCTGTTGTGCAATGCCCACTGAAGTCAGAAGAGGGCGCTGAGTCCTCTGGAACTGTAGTTACAGATGGTTGTTTGCCGCAATGTGGGTGCTGGGAACCAAACCCAGGTCTTCTGCAAGAACAGCCAGTGCTTTTAACGACTGAACATCTCTTCAGCGCCATGAATAATAATATAGAATTATACCAAAAGCTAGATACTAGCCAAGTATTTTACAGGTTAATAATGTGTTGATGTTTTATTAAACAACCTGAACTTACAGTGAAAGTCATCGTCTAAACATTCACTCAGAACACCATTATAAACAAGCTTCAGGGTCTGGAGAGATGGCTCAATGGTTCAGAGCACTGGCACTCTTGCGGAAGACCGAGGTTTGAATCCCAGTACCCATACAACAGTTAATGACTATCTATAACTTGAGTTCCAGTGAATCTGATGTCATCTTCTGGACTCTGTGGGCATTATACAACATGGTACACATATAAATTCAGCTTAACACTCATACATGTAAAATAAAAATAAATCAAAAAAAGTTTAAAAAAAACAAGCTTCGGTATAAATATATAATTTCCAATATAAATCTTAAGAAAATTAAATTGAAATGATATGACAACAGATTTCTACTGGATTAAAGAATGTCAAGAAAACATAAAACATATCAATAAGTATCTTTTCTTTTTTTTTTGAGTACTAGACTAGTAAGTTATTGGTTTTGGGAAATTTAGATAATTCTGTCAAACCAAAATGAAATCCTCTAAAAGTATCTAGTATCACTGTGGACAGTTTTGAGGGCATAAAACTCATAGGTAGCTATGATATTTAAGCTAATGCACTGAATTTGGAGCACAGGTAAATTCTTGATTTCCTGAGTAGATCTTAGTAGATCTGCTGCTCTTGTGAGTCATTACCCATAAACAGCAATTTTAGAAACACCAGTAACATCTTAATGATGGATGATGGTATATGGGATTTTAGTTCATAGAAAAGGTGAGAAAAAGGGCTGCAAAAGTTAGGTCCTTATCAATACAAAAGACTTCTTACAGGATTAATAAGGATTGTGTCTGTGTAAAGAGCACTGACTAACCCATGTTGCAAGCCATAACTCATGCCTTCCTACTTCCTTATTCACCAAGAGAAAAACAAAATTGACCACATAGCTTCTAAATCCTCGGCACACATATGATGCAATCCTAAGGAGGCTACAGCTAAAACAAGGACAAGGCATCAGCACAAATCCAGCCCCGAGTGTGCAGCATTATCCAGCAGAGCAACAGCACATTCATGTGTGACAGAGGTGCTCATCCTGATACCAACCTTGGACATGTAGTTTCCTCACTTTTAAATCACTATTTTGTTGTTGGTTTTGTTTTTGTTTTTGTTTTTGTTTTTTGGGATTTTTGGGGTCTTTTTGAGACAGGGTCTCCCTGTAGCCCCAGCTAGCCTGGAACTCACTATGTAGACCAGTCTGCCCTTGAACTCACAGAGATCCTCCTGCCTCTGCTTCATGAGTGCTGGGATTTAAAGGCGTGTGCCACCACACCTGGCTAATTTAGCTTTTCCAGAACAAGCAGGTCTAGCACCACAGATCTTACCTCAGTTACTCCAAAGTAGAAGGTTACTTTTTGTCCTGAACGGTGGTTATGATTAATCTCTATCTTCTGAATTTTCTATAGGTAAAAATCGTAAATAACCATAGTCTGGAAATAAATTAGTTCTTATAGAACAAGAGATTCTTTGGACTATGTTGTTATAAATTTGCTTGTAAATTCTATACAAGTTTCAGGGGAACCTGGATAAGGAAGATTAGACAGATTTTAAAATACCTTTTTGATGAAGGAATAGAAAAAAGTTTATCATATACAACAGGAGAAAATAATCTTGCTAAAATTCTGTTTTATTTGATGAAAAAAGTAAATGTATCAAGATATTAAGCTATTTAAATGTTTTTTTCTTAAATTATACACTAAGAACAAGAAGTAGAGGCAACCCTCAATAATTTATTAGAAATGCATAAATAATCTCAAATGCTTAGACCTTGCTTTCCTGGCCACTAAACCTTAATCTCACTTTTTAACAGGATCCATATTGTCAAAGATCTATACATTAAATTCTGATATATATTTCTTTGGAGTACCCTAAACTTTAAATTTGTTATATATTTTACTAATAACTTCATATTATTGACCAAATTAACTACTTATTCAAAGACTAGCAAATTTTAGAAAATCATCAAAACCTTTTTGTACCAACAAAACACACGTGCAGAGAAAGTGAATACAAAACTAAGAAAATTCAAAAATCACAAAACGAAATCAGAGATCACAGACATATTACCTACAAAATATACTTGAAAATAAGTTTTGTAAAGCAATTAAAGCAATGCACATATACTATTTTTCATTTTCATTGAAAAATAGCCATCATTTACCAAAATGTAATTACATTTATGAATCAAACAATTGAGATTATGACACATATCATCCACCCACAGATTTTTTTGGTCAATTTTAGTGAGTTTTAGTTTCATTTTCCTTTCAAATAATTACATTCTATTGAAGAATAGAGCAAAGCTAAAATTTGGCACAACGAAATAAAAATGCTTGTTATATATAATTTATAATCAGTCAAGGATTAAAAAGTAAAATCTGAAGTTATTAGACTCTATGTTGATTAAGAAAGATATTCAACTTTGTCTCCAGAGTTTTTGGTCACTCTGTTTTATTTTTGTTTGCTCGTGACTGTCCTAGTAAGAAAACTACAATAGTACTGGCACTTGCTCAAGCCAGAAAGAGGGAAAGCACACCATCAGAAATTAATTATATGAGGATTATTTGAAACTGTTTGCTGACTAGAGAAAGCAGCTTATTTAAAAAATTAAGTGTCAGGGTTAAAAGAAATATTCAGAAAATTTTAAAGTGATCATGATTTTGGCCTCACTATCTTTGAAGATACAACATCCACAGTTAACTATTAGTGTAGTAAGGCAGTGAAAATGACAGGGCAGCTTCACATCCTACTTCCTGGGTAAGAGCGTCTTCTCCAGCTACCGCTGTGCCATTCTGCACCATCGTCAGAAAGTCCAGTTGATTTGGCATGGAATCAGACGGCTATGCAGATGTTGCACAAAAATAATTAAACATTCTAATTGATTTTTAGTTGACAGAGGGTGTGCCAGATGTTATACACTGAGTGTAGGTCATTATTTCATTGTCAAAAACTTCTGAAAAGAACATTAACTTACTTAAAATTTTAGTAAAAATAATAGCTATAAGTCTTATTAAGGGTTTCAAATGTCAAGGGGAAAAATGATTGCACAGGATAATTATTTTCCTTCTGAATGACGCTCCTGTAAAAGCCTGTGAAAGAAAGCAAACTGTACAAGTTTTCTAATATGTCTGATGCTCTGCTTCTCAATTTAATTCTGCCAAGTTTCTTTGTAATTTCACCGTCAAATGTGTGTTACTCTTCCAGTCTCTTAGCCACATCATTACTTCATGTTTTAGTACCTTCTCTCCAGCCACCCTCTGTACCATGGAGTCTGGGATTTCTCCATATTCAATCCTTACACTGTTTAAGTGCACCCCATCACTAGGACCGCTAATGTTGAAGACATGTCTGCTTTCCTAGGCTCTGACTCTCTTGCTTGCATTCCTCCAGAGGTAATATGGTCCCACAATCATTTATTTCACAAAGTCTCAGTAGGACCAATTTTTCTTCCCCTGATGTCTTCTTTTTGCCAGAAGGGTTCAAGAATCCTGCTGTTTGCCTCAAACCATCAAGATGTACTGGGAAAAGGACAGATTATTTTAAACAGCCTTATATGATTCAAAATGCATCACATTCATTTTTGGACGTCTGGAATGGTGCTAGTTGGTGGTTATTTCTAAGTTACACCCTTCTTTGGGGTCTCAATCAAAAGCCAGAGCTTCATCTCTTTGCATAGTTTTTCCACAAAACTTTTTATTTCTGAAAGCCATCTGTTTCTAAGCTCCTGACCTCCTTTTCCTTTACAGGGATCCACCCCTTCTATAGTTATCTGGACATGAACTAAGGGGAAAAGTAGCTGTTTCACCTTGTGGACGCACCTGTCGAGGCTGCACTTTCCTCCATGTTCTGACTCACACAGCCTTACAACTTGAGTAGCTCTCCAAGGCCTTCTGAAGTTCTGGGTGGAAAAAATGCTTCAGAAATAAGCTAATTTCATTGTTGAAAGACGTTACCTATAACAAGTTTATATTAATCATGGACTGTGTCTGCCCAACAATGAAAGTTCACTAAAGAAAAAAGCTTTGTTGTTTGGCCACTGGTGGCTTCCAAACTCTTAGAACACAGTCTAGAATGTAGCATTTAATATACTCAGCCTACCACAAAGAGTGAAGTAAACATGTATGTATAAGAAAGATCAATAAATAATCTCATGACTAGTTTGTAATAGTATTCGGAATAAATCTAGATCTAGTATTCCTGTCACAGAAAATAATATGACTCAAACTAGCTAAGCAACTCTTCAAAACATATTTCTAAATTTGCTATGAATAAATAATTGGGTATTGCCAACCATTAAATAAGCAGCATTTTAAAATTTGCATGTATACTTTTATTTTGTGATTATAACATTCCATCACAGCAGTGATTCAATTCAGCCTGTCTTAAGATTGAGTCTTGGCTTTGTGGTTTAGTAGCTGTTTCACCTGCAGGAAGTCTCTTAACTGTTCTAGGTTCAACTTCCTATTATGTAATAAGTAGCAGGGAAACCTTATAAAATTACAGGATTCTTATGCACATTCTCTTCACAATAGTGAAGTTAAATGTTAAGCAATGAAAACTGTCTGACACATGAGATGTGTTCAGTGAATGGTAGGAAGCATTATTTGTTGTTTACATCTAGAACTACCTTCATTGTTCCTGTGCTGCATGGCACGTGCTACAACTTGTCACCACAGTAATTTACAAGTAATTACACGGAAAATGTTCCACCTATATATTAATTTGCTTTATAAATTTGTATGCCTGGAACACTTAATAACAGTCTCCTGTATCTTTTCAGATGTTTCAGGCTGATCAACCAGACAAATACATGCTCCCTCCTCCTATCTCTGTCTCAACCACTGAAATACCAATGAAAACAAGACCCTTCCATTCCTAAGAGTACAGAGAAGGAAACAGAAATAGAAAGGCAGATTGTCTCTAGCAGAAACAGCTATATCTCATTTAGGAAACACCAAGAACTCTTACTGTAGTGACACAATTTTCTTTTCAATGAAAAAGCTACCTTCCTTTTATTTCTCCTCAACTGGAAAACAGGCATGGCAGCAGAAAGTTTGGATGCCCAGGTGCGCATCCATTTACACATCTACTACCTGCCCTGTGCTCAGCATCCAGGGGCAGTAGGGCAATGACAGAGGAACTGACACAAGCAGCCTGTGTAAATTCACTTAGCCCCTCCAATGTGCAGGTAGTGAACACTGAAGGAGAATAGCACAAACGCAAGAGAAGACAGAAAATAAAGATGGCATACTGCTATGAACTCCAAACTCAAATTTTTGGCATGCTAATTTTCATCATGTATTCAGAAATAGAATGTTAATGAGGTTAATTAACATTTTTACAAAAGAGACATACAGGATCAGTTGTAGAGCTTTACTATCATAAGTCAAATGTTTGGGATCCCCTCAAAAAATTTCTATGCTGAAATACAAACCCAAACATGCTGATATTTAGACTCAGGACCTTTGGAAAGTGAGAATGAAAGAGCCCTCACTGATATAGTCGGTCCCTTCCACTATGTGAAACACACAAATAATTGCGTGCAGAGGTATCAGATCTGCCCACTCCTTGATCTTCAACTTCCCAGCCTGCAGAACTGTAGAAATAAACTTGTGTTTACATTCTCCAGTTCATCCCAGTAAGACACAGGATCTCCCCATCCTCAACCTACAGTAGAAAGTCAGTTAGCCTTTGATTCCTGATACAGCTCTGAACTCTGAAGACAGCAGGAAAAAGGCTCAACAGTTCTGGAAGGTGATTTTGAATAATGAATCTCTGGCCAATGATATTGTCAAGTGAAATATGAAATCAAAGGCATTTCAGACACTTAAGACTTCAGGAAAAGTACTTTTCATGATTTTTCTTTCAACTCTCTAGAGGACATTTTTACTCAAACAAAACAAAAGCATTCAAGAAAGAGGAATTGATTCAATCTAAGACAAGATTATAACCAAGAGAAATTCAGAACGATAACTGTTCAAAGGATGCAGTGGGAAGTCATTACACATGAGCACATTCAAGGCAGGAGGTGATAAGAGACAGATGAATTTGTGATATAAAAGAAAGCACAGATTTTCCTGGTAAAAATAATCAAAAGAGAAGCAGTTGCAAATTCACAGAAAACACAATATTATTTTAAAAGTCTTTGTTGAAATAAAGCAAATGAAAACATAGCAAAATGCTAAACAGGAAATGAAATCTAAGAAGAGAGATCCTGCTGTTCTTCACTAATACGTAATATTCCACAGACAGCAAAGTTTTGCTACAGGTGAAAAAATGTATGATTTTGTGTATATAGCCAATCAGAGTACCTAGTCAGTGGTAATTAAACAATCCTAATATCATAGATTCTATTTACTGAAATCATTTCAGAACTCAAAGCATTATTAAATAATTACTGCTAATACCTATTCTCTCGCCTGAAATGATTAAAAAAATCCTAACAGACTGTTGGAATTTGGAATGTGAAGGGAGACTGGAGATAATTTAATGGATGTGAATTTCCTCATCATTTGCTATACACAATTTCAAGTAAAAATAAATGGATACCAAAACAAAGGTTAACTTTCCCTAAATTGATAAAAACTAATTATTAAAACAAAAATCAAAATGTAAACATTTTTATTGAATTTTTGTGATTTCATACAAAGCAGCTCAAACAATTTTAATCATCTTTATACTCCCATCCCCACTGGAAATCCCTATAACCCCGCCACTGCAGCCCATATACTCTGTCATCCCTGTTAAGGCCCAGGAGGTTGTCAGTGTTTTCAGACGTTCCCCAGTGCAAGCCTGTCCACTTAGTCTAGTCAGCCTATCTAGAGTCCCTTGTTTTAGGAAGATCTGCATTCTTTCATCTAGCAGCAATTAGTTGCCAACATTCCTTCAGATGAGATTGAAATCTGTTCTTCATTATCCCAATTCTATCCTTGGTTATTGTCTGCCTGAGTTTGCATGGGACTTGTATATGCTGACACCATTGCAGTAGAATCATATGAGCAGGGTCCCAGGAGCTTGTAGGACTCTGTCTCCATATGGTCATGCATCTCCTCCCTTGCTCTTACAATCTTTCTGCCTCTTCTTCTGTGATGGTCCCTGAGTCTTGGGTGGGAGAAGTTTAATAAAGGGATCTTGTCCAGGACCAGCATTCGGCAGACTCTTGATCTTTACACTTTGGCTATGTGTGGCCTTTTCTGTTCCCGGCCCTCCACTGCATGAAGAAGCTTCATTATTGAGGACTGAGAGATTCATTAGTGTCCTCTTCATTATACCTGTTCTATGTTCCATGAGCCTTAGGTGTAGAGGTTGCATTGTAGATGTGCCCCTTAGGCCTGGGCAATTCATAGACAATGTCCGTGTGTGTCCAGTTGTGGTCCTTGGCAATAGTCTCTGTTGCAAAATGAGCTTTTTTGATGTGTGGTGATTAGGATATTTGTCTGTAAATATAAGGATACATATTTCACACATAGTAAGAAATCACATTAGTCTAGCAATGTGACAGTCTTGGGATTTTCTCTACAATCTTTGGCCACTCCAGCCATATGTATTAGGTTATGTTTACTTTACCGCACTTGAGTTTCCTCCCTTTGAGTAGGCAGTTAGTCAAATTAGGTAGCTGCTGATAATCCCCAAGGTAAGAGTGCCATTACTGTGCCCATGAAGTATGCCATGCTGACCATTGATGTGGATATTTGGTCTTGAAGCTGCTGTTGTATCATCCATTGATGTTTTCCCTTGACACCTTCATAGCGCTCTCCAAAGTTATGAGAGCTAGCCTTCAGGGGGAGTGGCTGCAGGTCAGTTGGAGCTCTATTGCTCCAAATCCTGTGTCTGATGTATGTCCTGTCTTCAGCAGTAGGTTCTTACCTTCAAGTTCTGGGGTGCCATCAAGGGCTGTGGCAATAGCCTGAGTAATTTTGGAAGTCTCTTGGACCACCCTGGCCAACAAAGGAAGGTATCTTCTGTCTGGCACTATTTCCTGTCAGGCAGCTTTTAGCTATACACATGGACTCATGTAGAGATAATGTATGTATAATTTGCCAGTAGGTTGAGTAGAAAAACCAAGGAGAAATAGAACATTTTCCTTCCAAGAGTTAATAAATCCAGAAGTTCCAAAAACTTACAATGTCTGTTATGGATAGATTCGAAAACCAGAGACAGCCAAACAACAGGTATGCTGAGGAAGGGAACTGAGAACATGGATTAAGACAATTACTTATTCTGTAATTTCTTCTTCACTATTTCCTGACTTTGTATTTCATATCCATATAATAAAATTATAAAACTGTATTTGTAAGGTTTGCTGGAAAAGTGCCTCACTACTACTTAGTATCTAAGAGAATATTCATGTCAGGTCAGAATGCTCAAAATGTATGTATATTATTTTCCTATGAAGGAAAAATAACACTGTTTCTTTTTTGTTTTGTTTTGTTTTAACATGGAGGAGTTAGAGAATTTCTAATTATGGCCTTTCTTGTATTTTCCCTAAATAAGGAATATTCTACTATTTGGGAAACATGGTATGTTCAAAATAAATATTCATAATATTATAGAGTTTTTATAGAATCCGCATTCCTTTTGTGTTACAAATGTTCCTTTTTAAAATGCAAATAAGGGGGCTGGAGAGATGGCTCAGCAGGTTAGAACACCGGCTGCTCTTGCAGAAGACCTGGTTTTGAATCCCAGCACCCACATGGCAGCCAACAACCTTCTGTAACTCCAGACTCAGGGGATCCAACACCCTTTTCTGACCTTCACCAGCATTGCAGAACACAGGCACAGTTCTATATATGCAGGCAATACACTCATACACAAAAAAAATAAAAATAATTAAACAGTTTTTTAAAATGCAAGTGAGGGCCAGTCAGGTGCCTTTAATCCCAGCACTCAGGAAGCAGAGGCAGGTGGATCTCTGTGAGATGGAAGCCAGCCTAATCTACATGGTATGTTCCAGGCCTGCTGGGGCTAGAGTGAGACCCTGTCTGAAAAAACAAACAAAAAATGCAAATAAGTAATTGGTATAGGCATGCTATAATTTTACATGTTTTTCCTATGAGAATACCTTTAAGTTTATAAAATATAATGAGTAACATATGTCCACACCAGGCTGAAAGAAAGGGGTTGGAAACTGGCTGAGTGCTTACTTTTTTTTTTTTTTTGGTCTTTTTGAGAGAGGGTCTCCCTGTAGCCCCAGCTGGTCTGGAACTAGTTATGTAGCAGCAGGCTGGCCCCAAACTAACAGAGATCTGCCTGCCTCTGCCTTCCAAGTGCTAAAATTAAAAGCATACACCTCCCTCCATGCTAGGGAAATTTGTTTTTGTCTATTACCTTTGAATCCCAGTTAACTTTTATATTTATTTTCATAAAATACAAGAAAATTCCTAGGTAAGTAAAAATACATTCATAGAATGCTGCAGTTACAATACTAGTTATCACTCATTAAACTGATCTAAGACAATTGATGTTAAGTGGTGCCCTGTTGAAAATGAGCTTATTTTTGGCTTCTGAAGTAACAATAGTGCATACTTACATATTTCTAATTAGAAAAACATCATTTCTATGAATCCTTAATCTAATGCCCTAGTGGAAATTGCATCTTTACATTAAAAATGTGAATAAATAGTTATAGGATTTGAGTTATTTTCTGCCTCATTATACTTTTTATACTCCTCTTACTGTGAGAATAATTAAAATAAAAGATAAGCCCTATAGTTTTACAAATACACAGAACTAGTTTACATGTGACCAATGAAATGCAAAAATATAATTTGTAGTCTAGATTAAATCTGTAAGAAGTCAGTCAAGCAAACCAAAACACCAGCATGAGGACTTCCACCTTCTTTTCCAGTGAGATGTCTTTGCTCCTGCTTCTCCTTAAACTATTTGCAGTCAGCAGTGGTGAAGTGATGAAACTAACGATAACTGTGTACTTCTCTCAAAGCCCTCATGGCAGTGTGTGGCCGGCCTTCCCAAGGCCAAAAGTCCATCTATTTGCTGACCTTCTGAATTGGAAATGGTGTAGATAATTCACAGTCCATCTATTTGCTGACCTTCTGAGTTGGATATGGTGTAGATAATTCACAGGTCACTCAGAAATACAACTGCGATTTTTTCTTTTATTGTTTTTCAGAAAACACAAATAGAGGAAAACATGATTCAGGGCAACATTTGTTATTTTGGTTAAAAGAGCTAGACACAGAACGCTGGTGCTTATATATATTTTCTTATTTTGTTGAGGATTAAAATTAATAACCTAATTTGCAGAATATTTAATTCAGGCTCTGGAAGACCAAACTTTGAAACTGTAGAAACTAGAAACGTGTAAGGAATTGTTGTGCTTGTCACATAGCAATGCGATCTTGAAGTTATGAATGGGAAAATGTCAATCGATAGACGCTAATGTCTTTTGAAGTCGAGTGATGATTCGTAGAGGTGCATCTTCATGGTCTTTGAAATTTTCTATAAGAAAATAAATAAAACAAACTAAAAGTAGCTAAATTCCTAAAACAGCTAAGAAAGAACCAAATGTATTATATATTCTAAGTTTTTTATTAAATTATGTATTAAGTATTATGTTAGCAATTTTCCTGACAATAAAGATTTTTCTTTTTTTATAGACCATCATTTATGATAATTTTGCTCTTGCTACAAAATTAGAGATTCAGAAGAGCTTTCTCTTTTTATCATTTTTATTTTATGGTTCCTAATGCATAATGAACATGTAACAACATTTAATAAAATAGGTGCAGAAGGAATAACATCTATTAATTTAGCATTCAATAATACCTATGTCATAAAAATCTTCTGATGACATTTTCATTGTGAAACCATGTTTTCTTACCAAAATGTGGTTTTCAATGGACAGCTGGGCTTGAATATTTTACACTTTTAAATTCTAGAACTTGTTAGTGTGATGTTTCGAGAGGAAAGGGATAAGGTGGCTATGGGGCTGAGTTTTTAGTTACTTTATCAGCTGCCAATGTGTCTATATTTGTTAAGTACTAACATGACATGAGTATGAGAAACTAATGCATTTACACAGTCATGAACTTTGGTGCTCATTCACAACATCACTGCTTAATATTCTACTCTGGAATGCTGTTTGAGAAGAGTTTGTCTTGCCTTTTACATGGAAAGCCTATATATCTTTCAGAAAAGAACCATGCAGACCACTTATGATAACTATCTTATTTTATTTCTTGACTTCTCCCTCAAAAAAAGGAACAAAGCAAAATACTTGAGAGGTTTGTTATTTTCCAGTTTTCCAAAACTATCCCAAAATATGGAGCCTGCATACCAGGTGCATGTCTGGGACTTTTAAAATAACCAATGAAACAAATTGAGTAGAGATAAAACACAGATTAAAAATTGTTACACCAAAGGGAATGGTCCACTGGCATATTTAAGAGTTATAAAGGAGGCATCGTCTTGATATATGGCTAGTTGCACAGTGACCTGACAAAAAACATTGAATTATACCTGGGAAAACTTAGAACTATAAAATTGTTTTTATATACTAAGCTATACTAACCGTGTATTCTAGACCTTCTGCTTATTCTTGAGTACTTTTCCTCAGGCATTATTTTTTCTACTGTGATGCCATAATTATTTTACTGTTTTGGCAATCCAGCAGATAAAAGTATAGAGACCCAAAGAGTGAAGGCAGGAATAAAGCATAAGTAGAGATCTGTCTCAGTGCCACGTAACATAAAAGTCAACTGAGTAAGTACGCTTGTTTGATGAAAGCATTATCTCTCTGAAGAGATGTTTATACTCAAAGCAACAGGAAAACCAGGTGTTGTCTCCAGCAAATCTAGTGGGAAACTAATAATACATAGCTTAGCTGTGTGACAGGCAAAATTGGTGATTTCTTAAATCATCTAGAAACAAATTAAGCTGAAAGTGTTTTCCAACTTCTCTTTCAGTTACAGTTTGAATTGAATCTTTTTATAAATTTGTATGCCTCTACTTAACTTGGTGAACTTATCAAATATTGTGGTAATAGCCACTTTAATGTCATTTTATGACTTCTCTAATATCTGTGTCAGTTATAGATTGGTTTGAAATTTTTACCTTATAAATTTTTTTTTGTAAAATTATTACCTCGTGTATTCTTGAGGGTAATCACTAGCCATCTTATAGGACTTAAAGCCCTCCCAATGGGAGGGAACTCATGTGTGGCCCTGTAAACTTAACCAAATCCACATGACTAGAGAGGTCATAGATTCTAGAGAAAACCCTACTTCTGTCATATCCCTAGACAAATGTAATTTCTTACTGCATGCTAAATATGTGTCTTTATATTTACAAATAAGTATACCATTCACCACTCATCAAAGAAGATCCTTTTTGAATAAATGGAGACTATTACCGAGTTCCACAACTGGTCACACACAGAGAATAAATATCTGAGAGATTCTTAGCACTAAGAGACACAGCTATAATGGAACACCTAAGGCTCATGTACATAGCAGAACAGAGACAGAGAAAATACTAATGCATCCCTCAACTCTCACCAGCGAAGCTCACTCACGCAACAGAATGTGATGCACACTGAAGGTCACAACTGGCCAAATTGTAAAGAATAAGAGATTATAGAGAGTATGTCCCTGGATAGGACTCCTATATTAAACCTCACCCACCCAGGCCTCAGGGACCATTGTGGAAAAGAGGGCAGAAAGATTGTAAGAGTCAGGGTTGGTACATGAATGTAATGAAACAGAGGTTTTCAGGCCACTGGGAACTTGATCATATGAACTTGCAGCAATGGTGAGAGCATGCACAAGACCCACGCAAACTCAGCCCTGACAAAAACCTAGTATAGGCATCAGGCTCTAACATTAAGTCAAAGATTACTTCTGGGTGAAGGAGAGACTCTAGGCTGACTAGATTCCTGTGGATGAACTTTCACTGAAGGACATCAGGGTACATAAACTTGACTCAGTAGGTCTTAACATTTATGACAGAATGTATGAAATTCAGTGGTGGGAATATAGGGAGGTGCAGATGTGGAAGGGGATATAAAGATGATTAAGGTGTTTTGTATGAAGTGCACAAAAATTCAATAAAAATATACATTGAAAAAATAAAGTAAAAAAATGTAAACTGTTAACTTGAATTGTTTTTTTTTTTCTTTAAAACGTCATGTCTTGCTTTTATTTAAATTCCTTTCCTTGAGATTGGAAGGGAACCTGGATGGACCCAGACACATTAAACAAACGATGAAACACCCTAGGTGCAGAAACACAAACGCCTCTTGTCTACTTAACATACTATTCAGTTTTCTAATTTTTATTTATGTATTTTAAAGTCTTTAACATATTCTGATCTTTATACTTTTACCTCAAAATTATGCCAGAGCAAAAGGAGACAAATAGGAGTAAGTGTGGGGACAACAATGAAAGAGACAAACCAGGTGCTCACCAGTGTACTAACAATAAAGGAAATGTTATAGACACATAGACAACTGAATGCACCCGGAACCCTGTGCATCTCCTAACAAGGGTATTTGGTCTAAGTTTATTCTTTCATATGTGGGCATTCAGTTTGCCCAGCAGCATTTGCTGAAGAAACTGTTATTTTCCCAGCTTTTATTCTTTGTGTTTCGGCTGAAAACAACTTGATGATATGCATGTCAGTTCACCTCTACTCTACAGTCTCTTCTGTTTGTTTATGTGTCCACTTTCATGCATGGCATTTTAGTTACCACAGCTTTGAAGAAGATTTTCAAGTAGAGAGAGTGACTTGCTCAACACATAATATATAACTCTGATAAGGACTGAGATGAAATCTCTCAGTAGCAGAGTGATTGCTTAGCACAATCAGGTCCCAGGTTCAGTCTACAGTGCAAGAAAAAGTCAGTCCAACATACACTAAAGACTTAAGCCTAAAATTATAAACCATAAATCTATTAGAAGAAAAAAAGGGAATAAAGTCTTATGATATTAGTGTGTCAATTTTTTATATGAACACAGCTCATAGAAATGTAATATTCTATAACAAAAGGTGTAAGAAAATTTTAAGAATAGACTATGGGAAAATTGTTTAAAACATACATTTCTATATGAAAATTATGCCATAAGCTTATTCTAAGAAGATGCTTAAAATAAGAACACATAATAATAACCAAAGACTGAATGAAAAAAACTATTTTACAAAGTTTAACTCAAAATTTAAAAATTAAAGACCACAAGAAACATCAAAATACAGTGATAGTCTGAGAGAAAGTATTTGTAGTTACACCTCAGTAAAAATAAATTCTCTCAAGTATAAAGAAAAGCCAAAAAAAGAAGACCTTCAAATGGGTAAACTATATAAACAGAAAGTACACTAAAAAGAACAAAGAATGGCCATGGCAGGTTATCAATCACACTTAAAAAAAAAAAGAAAGAAAAACTAAACCTCTCCCAAATATCAATAACCAATTAGGTTGGTACAAATACAAAACCAGCAAGAGAAACAAATTCAAAATGGATACAAGGTACTACAAAATCATGAAATGTAGAGAAAGGACAGTATTTATATGCATCAGTATCACCTTTACTTCTTCAGCAATTCCATATCTAGACCTTTTCTTTACAAATTTTTATTATCAAAATGTTAATATATATTATTGAATATAGCATTGAAATATTGGGGGAAAGTTTGGTATGATTTAATTGGAGACAGATTAAGTGAATCTTAGAATATTGTACAATTATTAACTGGATGATATTAGTTATCTGAGGAAATTCTTGACACAGTAATATATAAAGATTTCCATAGCATAACAAAAACTTAGAAAATAACTTTAATGCATGTTAAACTTGAGATACATAAATACAGTATGAATGTTATTTAATATTGTTCACTGATGAATAAGTCCTTTGATGGCTGTCCAAGAATCTTAGCTAGCAATTGCCACGTGAAACACAGAGACTGGAGGAGAGGAGTCATTGGAAGGGAAATTTTTACCATGTACCTAATTTCACATGTACAACTTAATAAACATAGGATGTTCTAACTAAATTTCCAAATTAAGACTACTCTTTAGTTTAAAAGCATACTTCTTCAATATGTTAAATACTATGACTGAGAAATCACTTATACTGTACTTTAAAAATAAGTTTAATATGGTATGTTATAGGTGTCTATTGCTAGTGCTTTTAGTAGAAAAGTACTAACATTGGGCAGCTCTCTAAATGATTTAGATTTCCATACGATAAATAAGACATTAAGAGGAAAATACATTATGATTTTGGGTAAAGCAAATAAAAGTTCATTTTCAAAACAATGTGCTAGGATGATATTGTTTCTCTTTCAATAAAATAAAGCAAGAAAATAAAGAATCCACCCTGACTACTTTTATGAGAAAACTGCACTTTGGGAGTCCTCTATTTGATCACTTCAAGACCATAAAGGGGTGATACTGCTAACATGGTATTTTGTCAGTGATACTTTCATAAGAAGAGACTATATCAATGATGTATTAGTTTATCTTCTGATAATGATTCTTTAAAAGAGCCCTGAGGTTATTACTTAAATAGAAAAGTAAATGAAATTTACCTTGATTCCTGAAGGGAGATCCACAATAAAATACATTATTTTAATCTATGTTCCATAAATGAGGTGTAATCTATTTCTATGAGCCTCAGGTTCCATTCCTCTCTCCTCTAGCTCCATAAACAAAGGAATGCAACTGTATCCTAGACCCTTTTCAATACCAGTTTAAATTTCCAAAGGGTATTTAAACCACATATTCATTAAACAACTTTATTTTTCCAGTTCTCTAAAGGCTGGGAGATGGGAAGAAATGCTCTGCTGGTAAGATAATTATAACTCCCATTAAACATTAAATGTCTATTTCTTGTTTCTGAGTGATTCTTTCTAGTAATTCATTTGCTTCTGTGCTAAGAGAATACTTTTAAGGCAATGCTAAGATGAATCCTCCTTCAAGAAACTCTTTAAAAATCCTTTCACCTTTATTTCTCTGTCTTTATCTGCTGTATTTTCCCTCATAGCACTGATTACTAACATCAGTAGTTGCTGTTTTTATTTATTTCTTACCCACAAGAATGGAGTTATCTGTCTTGCACTCAATTAACATTTAGTAACATACTGATTGAGTTCAATCATTTTTACCATATGTCCTTATGTGTTACTATGGTTTTTCAATTTATACAGAATTCTTCCATTTGAAATTCAAGCACTAATAATGCATTCATAATGACTAAAATATCTGTCTGAGTTTTGGTTTTATCACAGCAAGGTAGGGGAGAGAGGAGAGAGAGAGAGAGAGAGAGAGAGAGAGAGAGAGAGAGAGAGAGAGAGAGAGAGAAACCCTGCCTATACATACTCCCTCTGACTGATAAAAGAGGAGACACCTCAGTCTTTGCACAGAGGGATACAAAAAAGAAGATTCAAACAAAAGAGTCAAGTTAAAGCAAAGAAATGGACACAGAGTGCTAAAAAAGCAGGCTTGAAGGTCTTAAATCTTTCTCACCTACTCATAGAGAAAAGTTCTACGATACGTTTTCTAAGTAAATTCAACCATAAAGGTTCTATACTCAGGGGGCTCATTTCACAGGAAAAGAGGTCTAGATGCCAGAAGGTAGTAGACAAAATGAGAAATTAGCACTCTATAAACTGAATATAGCCCTTCCTACCCAGCCAAGCTCTCTTATAATCTACTCCGGGACACTAGAAGCTGGGCTTTGTGCCTAAATGTTCATGTAAGGAAGCTGATTCCTACAGGAAGATCTACAGAATTTCACAGAAATAGATAATAGATGAGAGTATGGAAAACAATGTCAACATAATATACAATCAGAGAAATGTGTCTGAAAACAACAGTGAGCTACCACTACCCAACACCTGTGAGAAGAACAAAACCAAGCCAAAACGTTCCCCACACCTGGTTTCATGGCTGTAATCCATACCGAAAGAATATAAAATGCTGGTGAGGTTGTGGAACAACTGATCCACTCATTCAGCTCATTCATCGTTGGTATAAAGAATGGGACCAGCTCTTTGGAAGATATGTTGGTTGTTTCTTTTATGAAATTAGATAACTGTACCATGCAATGCAGCAATCACGTTCTTTTGTATTTACGAAAAGGAGCTGAAAACCTAGGGCTTTGTACAAAACTGCGCATGGATACGTGTAACTATTTTATTCATAATTGCCAAAAATTGGGAGCAAATAAGTTTTCCTTCAGTAATTGAATGAGTAAACTGTGGTTTTTCTAGACAATGAAATATTTTTCAGCGTTAAAAAGACATGATCTACCAAGCAATGAAATACAGGGAGCAAATAAATGCATACTACCAGATAACAGTACAGTCTGCAAAGGCTACAAACTGTGACGTTCTAATTACATACCATTCAAAGAAAGGAGGCAGGAGGGAACGGAAGACAATGAAAATGAAAATATCTGTGTTCTGCAGAAGGTGGAGAGGGTAGGAAGAGGAAACAGTCAGTCAAATAAACAGTGTCCCATGGGAGAATCGCTCTATAAGTTCAAACAAACTGAATATAGAGGCATCTGCTACCCATGACTACAGGCAAATTAATAGGACAACACAAGAAAACATAAACGAGTTTCATTTTCTATATGGATGTAGAAAGATTTAATTAATCCTTAAACTCTCTAAAGGGAAAACCTGGTAGATTTTAACACCAAAGAATCAAGTGTTTTCATTCAGGCCTCCACAGATGAAATTAACCAATAGAAAATAGTTGGGTTTTTTTTGTTTGTTTTCTTTTGTTTTTTTTTTCAATGTCTAAAAATGGCAAGTAATCTACACATAAAATGCAAAAGCAAAATAATACAAAAAACCAGAAATGCTTGACATTTGGAAAAATGAGGAAGGCTAAATATATTCATAAAAGAGAAACAATTTTAAAAAGATAATCTCACAACATTCTTAAGGATAATGGTACCAGCTGTAACCGCTTCCTGTTACCCTGTTTTGGGGGGTGGTACTCACAGAGGTCAGAGGACAACTCTAAGGAGTCAGTTCTCTGCTTCCAGCTTTCCATAGGTTCCAGGTACAAATTCAGGTCATCATCCCTCCCCAGCAAGCACTTTATTTGAACAGCCACCCGATGGGTCAATTTATTTATTCTCGTCAGAACTTTGGTAGTTTGTGTCTGTCAAGTCATTTATTCATTTCATCTAAATTAAGTTTACTTGTGAGAAAATTGTTTCCAATGTTCTGTGATTAACATTTAAATGTAGAATTAATAGCTCATCCTTGGTGTTAGTAATTTAAAACTTTTCTTTTGCTTTCCTGATCAGTCTGGCTAGGTATCTAATCAATTTTA
Organism: Nannospalax galili; assembly: GCF_000622305.1. Classification (NCBI taxonomy): domain Eukaryota; kingdom Metazoa; phylum Chordata; class Mammalia; order Rodentia; family Spalacidae; genus Nannospalax; species Nannospalax galili. The sequence continues at coordinate 11,263,203 of NW_008349068.1, read as the reverse complement.
TTGATCTTCTCATAGGGCCAAGTTTTCCTTTCTCTGATGACTATGTTATTTGCTTTCTATTTGTCTTAATTTTTTTCTCCTTAATGATTATTCTGTTATTTCTCTCTGACACAAACATTTACACAATTTAAGTAAAACCAGAAAATACATAGCAATAAATAAATGAAGAAAAATAATTTAAGAACCGAAATCAGTAATGTTAAGTCGACTGTCAGAAACATAGAAGTGCTATCACCTCATTCTTTACTTTTATATTTGTACAATACAAAGGAAAAACACCTCATAATTTCTTTAGAAAAAAGTTGTACTTAACATTAATTGTTTCTATTTTCTGTTAACAGTCTCATGATTTATCATAATTTAGTGCATCAGTGAGGAAAACTGGGAAATCAATAATAATGCAAAAACATTGGTAGCATTTTATAGGCAAGTAAATTACTTTAGCAATAATAACATTTTGTTTCATATTTTTATTTATTTAAATTTTGAATTAGGACTTTATCCTATAAATAAACAATAATGTGAGAACAATGCTTTCATCTTTTTTTTAAAATTTATTTTCATTTGTGTGTGTGTGTGTGTGTGTGTACCTGATGTATATGTACACATACATGCCTGTGCTTGTGGAGACCAGAAAAGGGTGCTGGATCCCCTGGAGTGGGAGCTTCAGGCAGTTGTGAGTCACATGATGTGGGTTCTGGGAACCAAATTCTAGACCTTTGGAAGAGCAGCAAGAACTGTTGAGCCACTTCTCTGCTTCCGCAATTTTTTTCTTCTTAATGAATAAGAAATATAAAAGCAAAGATCTGTAAAGATATCTATATTTATTTGATTTTATGTAAGAAAATAAGAATGAAAAGATAAATTATAACCACTATCACCACTACCATTTTAAAAGAATCTAAAATGTATTAACAGCTTCAATTACATCACAGCAAAACTTAAACATTTCTAATCACAAAAATTTGACAGTTTCTCCTACAAAATATTTGTTATTAATATGTACATTTTAATTTCATTAAATTATTTTATGAGCTCAAGAATAGGTCAGTTTTAATTCTAAGGTCTTGACTATGAAAATCAAGAGCAATAACCAAGGAGATCCATGAGGGAGCAATAAAGGTGATGTCCCTAGCCGTTCCCCAGTCCACCCATGAGCAAGGATTCTGTAGACATAATTTAAGTTATGGAAAAAGTAAAATATCAGCTGCTTTAATCATTCCTTTCTCTAGGAAAAAAAAACAAAATTTTATATATAAACCAAATTTTACAGAAGGGGTACAAGCCATTGTTTTCATTTTAGTTTGTTCTAACAGAGGTCCGATATTATTTTCTTTATTTTTACTAAATATCTCAGACGGGACCTCCCCACTCTGCTCCAGCCAATACCTTCCAACCACCACCAGGCCCTGTGCCCTGCAGGCATTTTTACCTCATCAAGGAAGAATCAGTTTTAGCACTGATTGCATAAATACTGGAGATGAGGGCACAATTTTCCAAGGTAACTCTTTCTCTGAAACGTATCTTTCCAGATGTTCATGTGAACATACATGAACACCCTCCCAGTAAGTGTTTGAGGGAATTTTCCTTGGGGAAAAAGTCTGTCTACATAAACTTCTCTCTAACAGCCCAACTCTCTCTCCCTTCAGACTACTGTTTCTAGTTGGCCCCTCTACTCAGCCACAGAGGTGTCAGGTATAAACAAAGATTATGTTACTTATCCCACTGATAAGTCAGTGGTAGAGGCAGCACACAGGCAACTCTTAACTGTGAGAAGTACACTGGCTTTAATCTCTCCATCTATGGGTGTGTGTGCATGCATGCACATACACACACACATATACACACACACATACACAAACACGTGCGTGTGCACACACAAACATACACACACCGACACACAAACAGGCACAGAGACACAGACACACAGACACACACACACACACACACACACACAATTAGCTCCGCCTTAGTTTTTCATACTTTCTCTCTGTTTATAGAGTAGTGAGATTGCCTTAAGTTTCCTGTTCTGATCTCTGACACTTTCATGATAGTGAAAACAAGAGACTAAGACATAATATTCTGTTCTGTTAAATCACAGCACAGGATACCCTAATTAAAATGTAGAATTATATGCTACTTTATTGAATTCCAACTTTCCAAAGAGCAAAGAACTATAAACAAAACATTTGAAGAAGATAAAGCATGTTTTTTTTTTTCCCAATATAGAAATAGTACTTTAAATATTAAGGTCTTTTAATTTCTCTATTTGACTGAAAAATTATTAACAAAGCATTTAAATTAAGGCTTACAGACCTACATTAATTAAAGTTGAAAAATAAATAATAGAAAATAAAATTTAAAAGAATATGTAATATTTATTAACTTATCTGAAGTTAACCTGCACCAGCAATTTGGGGAATTTACCTCTGTGTTAAAAGATGATGATTATATATGCTTTATATGTGGCAATGTATAAATCAAGAAGTCTTAAATTTGTCTACCTTATATAATGTAAGGATTCAGTCAGAAGCATAATGATTTGTCCATTTGTCTGTTTGTTTTGAAGTGGAGTCTTATTCTGTTACCTAGGTTGGTCTCAAATGCTTGAGCTGAAAGTAATCTTCCCTCCTCAGGTCCTGATTTGGAATAACAGGCATGTACCACCACACCTAGATTCCACAATTTAGGGGTGGGGGTGGGGAGAGAAGTTCTACTATATAGCTCAAAAGTGTTGCAAACTCACAACCGTATAGTCTCCCGAGTGTGGAGATTATAAGCACAGGCCACCATACCCTGCTTCAGTGATTTTTAAATGTGGTGATTAAAAAAAATATATTTTACAGGGCAGGAGAGATGGCTCAGCAGTTAAGAGCACTGACTGCTCTTGTGAAGGATGCTGGTTCGATTCCCAGCACTCACATGGCAGCTAACAACTGCCTGTGACTCCAGTTCCGGGATCCAACACCTTCTGATCTCCACTAGCAGTGCACAGCATGGTGCACCTACACCCATGCAGGCACAGTGTCATGCAATGCCCGCAGAGGTCAGAAGAGGGTATAAATTAGCTGCCATGTGGGTGCTGGGAATCAAGTGTGGGTCCTCTGCAAGAGCAGCCCATACTCTTAACCACTTAGATACCTCTCCAGCACCAATGTGGTGATTTTAACAAAAGTAGGAAAAAATAAAATAAAGATAATAAAATGATAGTCTTAAGTTCTTTTGTTGCCTATGACCTTGTGACTTTAACTCCTTTAATGATTTCATTTTATTCGGTTTCCCAGCATTAATAACATTTTAACAGAAAGATTTATTTCACCTCATTTATCTGAATTATGCTGAGGTGATTATGGCACACCACGTATGTCAGTCCACTAAAATTGGTGTAAAAAGATGAAATTAAAAGAATTGTGAGACCAAACTTCATATTTTACTTTCTGATTTGTATGCCGTAAACTTTTGAATATCAGTAACAATCCAAAAATAACTGTCACTAATATATACCTTACTTATTTAATCAAATGTTTAGCAAAATTAGTACACTTTGTACTATCACTGATTTAGAAAGCAATTAGAGTGTGCTCTTTTTGTTACATCTCAGTGAAGCACTAAATTATTCCTGTAGCAGCAAGTCACTCAACGTGTAATTTTTAGGTAGAAACTTGCAATTGTCAGCCATATTTGTCCTGCAGAAAAATGGCTCTGCTAGATGCAAAGAAATGAATTTTGCTAAATGCTTGGATTTTTTCATAAACATCTATTACTAGATATATGTGCTGAATAATTGTAAGAATCCAGTATTTTCCAGTGTGTAACTACTGCTTAGTTTTACTTGGAACTCACCTACATTCATTTAGTGTGACGACAAAGCATGCTGCAGTTTCAGATAAAGTGAATATCCAGGATCTGGCCAGCAGGTAGAAAGGAGAGCACAGCTCAACCACTTCTACCCTCAATTTTCACTACTATTTCTGAAACCAAGCAGCGCTAAAGAGGTGATTTCACCACTACTGGAAAGAAAGTACTAAAAGCACATTTTCTTTTCCTCTGCACAAGGTCTCATGCACCCCAGTCTGGCCTCTAAGTGTATGTGGCTGAGGACAGCCTTGAACTTCTGATCTGCCTGCCTCCACCTCTTAAATTCTGAAATCATAGTTCTACTCCACTATGACTCATTTATGTGGTACTGGGGGATCAAACCCAAGGTTTCCTTTATGCTGCATTCTATAATTTGAGCTACATCCCTGACCGCCCCCCCTTAGGAGTACAGCTTTATCCTCACCACAAATTTAAGTACTGTTGATGGCTTAAAAACTGCCTAGAGTACCATAAAACAGATCCCCACAAGTACTTGACCCTCTGAGAAAATGAGTGACATATATGCATACTTTAAGTTGGAAATAAAATACATCTCACAGGTTGATATTAAATTATAACAGTATATTTCTATGGAGAAAATATTTATTGTATGTATAAGATCTACAAAGACTTTAAAAAGGAAATCATTTTTTCTTAAATATTAATGAGCATTATATGTGTATTTTTTTTTTTTTTTGTCTTTTTGAGGGTCTCCCTGTAGCCCCAGCTGGCCTGGAACTCACTATGTAGACCAGGCTGGCCTTGAACTCAGAGATCCACCTGCCTCTGCCTCCAGAGTGCTGGGATCAAAGGCATATGCCACCACGCCCGGCATATGTGTATTATTTAATGTGTGGCTAGATGATTGACAAATTGTCTGTTACAACAGAATAAGTTATGATCCTGTCAATGGTAAAGAGTAGGTTGTTTCACTTTAATTAAAAAATGTAAAATACTAGCTTAATGTGGTGGCTCACATCTTTGGGAGGCAGAGACAGGTGGATCTCTGTGAGAAAGTGGCCAGCCTGGTTTACACAGGAGGAGTTCCAGGCCCTGGATGGGGCTACACCAGGAAGACCTGTCTCAAAAAACAAACAACAACAATAAAAGACCCAAACAAACAAAAAACAATAAATATATCAAAGAAGATCAAAAGAAGTTAAAAGGGAAATTTTTATATTAACAAATTTTTAAAGTAACTACTTCTTTCATTTTTAAAAACGCTTATTATATTTAAGTGCTTATTATGATTCAGTGACTATGATTGTGCACTGACTTTCTCAATGTTAATAATAAATTGTTTTATTACAAAAGGGTTTTTATAAGTAAACATTATAGTCTTTAAATTATAGCAGAAATTACCAATAGAGAGTGATAACATATTTATTATTTAGGCATAGGAAGACTGTAATTAAACTACATCCTAATTTCTTAGCAATAATATAATAATGTTGTATATAAGGTGCCAAATTAGGTACAAATGTCTAACAGCATACCCCACTTCATCTTGGTTGGAATGACTAAAGAAATTTGGAACAGGAAAGACACTGTCATTCCAAAATTCAGAGAAACATGTCACCCAAGTACTTCAAAGAATTTTATGCTAAAGTGGTGGGAACCATAGAGAAGCAAGACTTCTGGAGTCAGAAACAACCCGTTCCCGAGAAACCCACTTTAGGACGCTCTTTATCTAAAACTGAAATGTAGTACTGTCATTTATTTTATGGTTATTGTCTACTTTTATAGACAAAAATCTCCATGAAACTAGACAGTCTTTCTAATAGCGCTAGTCCCAGCTCTGTATTAGACAAGTACATGAACACTTGAAACAACTAGCACCAATGAACACGCCCTACTGACCCTTCTTGAAATAATGACGCAAACAAGAGTGAATTGGGGAAACCTGTTGCCAAGCAGGTGACCCGCATGAAGCAGCAGCTGTCCCGCAACCCCAAGCAAATATGAGCAGCCAGCATCAGGGCAGTGGCCAACAGCACAGTATGATACAGAGATTCCGTTCTGCATGGAATAGACGGCACAGGGAAACAGAACAAACACCAGGGTAAGGAACAGCTAGACTGCAAACTAGGGTAGACTGAAGGGCAGAGAAAGAAAAATGTGGAGACACTGAAAATAAGAAGGAAAGAAGAAAGAAAAACCCTGGCTGCGGAGATTTCTGTCTTTGTGCTCTCGGTTCCTCTTAGACCCAGTATTACCGGACCTACAGCAAGCAGACTTCCTGCATTGTGTCTGGGGTGTCTTCAGGTGTCTGCCTCTAATGATTGTTAAGCAAAGTTTAAGCTGGCCCAGATGAAATCGCTATTAAATGGGGTATTTTTGCACTCAAAAAGAAATAGCAATTCCATATAGTTCCATCTAATACTTTATCTAGTTATTTCCTTATAGAACTTTGAGTAAAGACAAGAAGAAAATATTTTAAAAATCGATGAAAAGAATATAGAATTACAGAAGTGAGCACATCAAAACTCTAGGGAAAACAAACATCTTGAATAAAATTCAGCACTAAATCTTAAAGATTCAGGTGTACACCCAAACACAAATGAAGGAGAGATCAAGTATGACTTTTCTATTCCTTAAAATTTACTTATTTTTGACAAGATATTACTTCTTTTAGTTAAATCTTCCTCACAACTTTACAAGATAGATTCAGTTATCCACATGATATTACTTAAAAACTGCTGTTTTTAGGAAAAATTTTGTTCAAATTAACAGTGACAATGCAATGGTTTGCTAACTTGTATTCCTAATTAATATCAAACATTTCTGTTCCTAATATATGATTATAAATTTACATACTAACATACATGTGCATTCATGTGGGTTAAAAATAAAATCAGTGAGAAAATTATGCTGCAGAACAATTAGGGCTCTGAATATTGTTAAACACCATAAAATTAAATCAGATTATAATTCACACTATGAAAAATGAGTTTAAGGTCACATGAAATTAAAATTGCAAGGAGCCTACAAGACAGTTTATGTAAATATTATATCTCAGGCTCATGCCAGAGCTGCATAAATGCAAAACAAAAAAGAAAACAGAATTGATACTTTCCACTCCAAACATTACAATTTTCATCCTGGATATTCAGTTAGTATCTTTTTTTATCTTTCTCTGTTTATATTTAACATGTTTAAACTTTCTTTTAAGTCCTTAAACAATGAAGTTCCTGAAATGAAGTTACATAAATGTTTTAATATATTTATGTAGTATGTCTACCCTGTCATTTCTGGGTCACAGTTAACTGAATGGTGGCTTCACAATCATTTGGAGTCATGTATGTCTGCAATCTGCCCTGCAGCTGAACACGATGATTCTCTCCTATCGGCTTCTGGATATTTTAAATTTTATATAAATATTTTCTTTCTTTATGCTAGCAAATAACATAGGCTCTGTGGTTTAAGTAGCAGAAATTGACCTTATCTCTATTGTCAAGATTCATATCCAAGATGCAGTGATGGTAAGGCCAGTTCTTCTTCATCCTTACTCCTGAAGAGCGGTCAGTCATCTTGTCTTGACTTCTTTTGTACCGGTCTGGTGTGTATATTCTAATCTCTTCCTCATTTAAGACCATTACTCATTGGAATTAGGGTAAATTATGTAAACTCACTTTGCTTTATTTATTCATCTATTCAAAACCAGATTCCTAAACAAAGACAAGTTCTTTCACATTGTTGTTTGTTTTGTGTTTTATGTTTCCTTCAGGAAGGCTGGGATTAAAGTAATGCACCACGCCTAGTGTTAAAGTCAAGTTCTTAAAGTACTGGGAGTTAGGACCTTAACACATTAGGACACACTTTGTATCCCATAACATTAGAGTGTGTCGAGCCCATGACAAATATAAGCCAGTGAAACAGCCTCCCAAAGGGAGGCAGATATAATTGTCTGTCCTCTATCTTTTCTGACTTACCTCTTCCTCTCTTGATTCTTGACTTCTTGATTCCTTTTTTTTTTTTGTGACAAGGTCTCCCTGTAGCCCCAGCTGGTCCTGATGTAGACCAGGCTGCCCTAAGTATCACAGAGATCTGCCTGCCTCACTGCAACCAAGCCCACTCTCCTGATTTTTAAGTTTCTCCTTCAATTACTTCTGTTGTGAACTTCCTAGAAATGAAATCACACAGTAAATGCTATTCTGTGTTTTTCTTTTTCCAATAAATGTGTTTCTATGATTCATCTTTGTTGTATAAACCCATTCCCAATTCAATCTTTTAGTGTTGAGTAGTACTTCATTTAAAATATAGCACATACTTTTATATAGTTTATGTAAATTTAGGTTATTTCAATAGGCTGTTATTGTGAAGAAAGGTATAATGAATGTTTTTGTGTATTTTGTAGGCGTACATTTTCAGTTAATTGGGATACATATATACCAGTTATGTTCCTGGAATAGTAAAGTAGATCTGTGCTTAACTTTTGGAGAAGCAGGCAGATTTTTATAAAGACTGGACTGAAACAAACATTTTAAATTCAAGCTACAAATATAGAATCTAGATGACTGCAAAATTAAATATATATGCAATGCAGATTTATGCATAAATATGGTAAAAGTAAAATACTAAAATATCCATAGCAATTATCTCTAATTAGTATGATTATAAGTTTTATTTTTATTGGCATTTTCACATTATCACCACTGCTTTCTGCTACAGACTAGGTTTTTATTCAGAGGAAATAGACTCTTTACTAAAAAATATATTCAAAATAACCCCATAATTCTTTTTAATATAAAAGACTAATAATTCTCATGACTTTTAAAATACATATTACAGTCACCTTCTGCCATTTTGTTCATTATACACAAAATCGGTCAGAGGATGCCAACTAGCAAATGTCTTGCAACCCAAGGAAAGTACTCACAAATTGTTTGTTGGTGAAGATGTTTCTGCCTTTCATTCTGAAAAGTGTCAGCCTAACCCTTAACAACTCAGTACAAGTGTGCTGTGGTATAGAAAGCTAAGGCGAAGGAAGGCAAAGGCAAGAGTTGAGCCTTTTGTTTAATCTGGCCTAGAAAACACATGTGCACATACTACAAAAGACATAGTGTGTGTACTACAGAAGACAATGAAAAGTATGTTATTGTCACCAAAATACTTTGAAGATAAAAGTATAGTTTATTATGAAATACATTTCAATTTTAATTTTTAAAATAATTTATGTACATGAGTGTTTTGCCCGTGTGTATGTGTATGTAAGTGCACCAGCAGTGTGTTTGGTGCTCAGAGAGGTTGAAAGAGGGCATTGGATCCCCTGGAACTGGAGTTACAGATGATTATCAGATGCCACATGGGTGACAGGAACCAAACCCAGGTCTTCTGCAAGAGCAGCCAGTGCTCTTAACTGCTGAGTCATCTCTCCAATCCAATATTCAAGTATTGAAAATTCAGTTGAGTTAATATAAAGTGAATCTTCCAGTCAAAATACAGAAATTTTCTTCCTAAGGCCCAAATCATCAAATTTATCCCATAATCAAATTACTTATAATACAAAAAAATGTAAAACTTAAAGAAGATAATTTAAAAAATAATCCTCACTCTTCATGCCGTAGTATTAACACAAAATATGTTTCATACAAATTGTGTTGTTAAAGGAAGCATTAAGAAATGTCAATTTATGGGAGTTCTGTGATAAAGCACAAATCAGAATGTGGGCTGGAGAGATGGCTCAGTGGTTCTGACCTCCGTGGCATTGCACGACATGGGCACACTAACACACACACAAGCAATACACTCATACACAAAATAAAAATGATAAATAAAATATTTTATAAAAAAGACAAAATCAGAATATGATCTTGGATAGATGTGGTCTTCTATAGTTGTGGCAGATCCTGAAAGAAGTAATAGAGAGAAACTATCTAAGGCATCTAAGCTCCCATATTGGCAGCAAAGTTTTCTTTGCATTGGGGTACTGGGTGACATATCTTTGTGATTATCACAATTACAACTTGCAAAGATTTTATTTCCTGATGTGATCACTCTCACAAGTACCTGTGGGTTATAATTTCAGCATATATTTTTGGAGGCACCAGTCAACTGAAAACAAACTCTACACTAAGCATAATATTTCTTTACATTTTATTTTTTATACAGTTGCTAGAGAGGAATTAAATGGAAAAGCAGTCTACAGTGATCAAGAGATAATGTTCCTAGGAATGAATGTTAGAATTTTTAAGCGCACTTTTAATTATATCTCAAGGAGAAAATTAAAGTAAATAAGAACATGTAAGGCACTGAGTCAGCAGAAAACTATAAAAGTCCAGCCTTTTAGTGTTGTTTCCAATGCAAAAACTTTTGGTCTGTCATGGTATATTATATAAATGCATTAAAGTGAAAACCAAATACACTGAATTTTTTCCAGTTTTTTTTAACATTTAATGATAAGACCAATAAACCAAATTATTTTTCCTGAAAAAATTTTCTTTTCTCACCAAATATATCCATTTCTCAGCATCATGCTCAAAGCTTCCTACCACTAGGCGTCTCTGTCGCCCCCTCTTCCCCACAGCTGACTTTAAGTGGCCCTGAGCATGGTTACCACCATTTCTGTAAACATATTAAATGGCTAGATTTTTAATTCTACTAAGGCAGGTATTGGCTTTATTTCTGTAATTCTACCACCTAAATAGCTAAATCAATAGTTTGGACTGAATGTAAAAATGATTGTATAATCTATAATAGAAAGAACCATAACTTGTTTTTTTTTTTTTTTTGTCTTTTTAAGACAGGGTCTCCCTGTAGCCCCAGGTGTCCTGGAACTCACTATGTAGACCAGACTGGCCTTGAACTCACAGAGATCCTCCTGCCTCTGCTTCTGGAGTGCTGGGATTAAAGGCATGCACCACCATGCCCAGCTAGAACCATAACTTTTTAATAAATGGACCTTTAGCCTAGAGTCAAAGAAAAAAATGTGAAGATCAGCTCACTTCTCAAGAAAATATGAAATGTTCCGAAGAACTTGAGATTCATTTGTTCTCCCACGTTAATAATGCATGATCATCTATTAAAGGCAAAAATGATTGACCATCAGTGGTTGATTGTTTATTCTTATTATACCATTGCTTAAATGCACACAAAGCCCTAGCTATATTTCCATAACTAAGTGCATATTCAGAGTAGAATTTCATGAACGCAAAGAATATAACTTTCTTTCTTTCTCTGTATCAGTTAAATTTCTCCTTTGAATGTGATTTCTTTGAGTTTCCCATTTGACATCAACACTGAGGGGAGGCACATCAGAACCAAATTCTCTTTACAGGTACCGCCAGCTGAGACCATCAGTCCCAGGTTCACAGAATCACAGTGGAGACTCTTTCTTGTTCTCTTCTGGTTGCTTTGGTTCAACAGCCCACCTCTTGCTATCTTTTGCTCCATTCTCAGGAACACAGAGTCATTTGGTGATTCTTGTTCCATGCTAAAGAGCTAAAATTCAGTGATGTTTTTGTTCTAGATGCATAATAGAATGACTTCTCAGGTGGGGGGATCACCATATATTTAGTTTAGCCATACTTAGAAAACAGGTTAGGTCTCTTTTGTTCTTGGATTGCTCAAATTTTGTGGTAAATGTGTAAACCCAGTTCTTTTTCTCTTTCATTTGTTTTGTTTTGTGAGACAGAATCTCACTATGGCTGGCCTGGAACTCACTATGCAGACCAGGCTGACCTTGAATTCACAGAGATCTATACTACCTGCCTCTCCCTCTGGAATGCTCATATTAAAGGCTAAATCCCTTTCTCAATTTATTGTTACATGTATTTTGTTTTAGTTTTCATGAATCTTTTTGGCTTCTTTAAGGGTTTTTAAAACAAAAATTAGAAAGACAACTTTCTTCCTCCCATTCTTTACTTTTTTTGTCACTTACATAGTGAAGATAATAATACTTCGCTGGACAGAAGAACAGAATCAAACAGCTTCACCTGAGATAACTGCAGTGGGGAAAGTAATAAAGTTTGTAAAAGTCAGTTAATATTTCAAAGATATTTGTGACTCACATATCCTATGCTCATGGGAGAGAATAGAATAGATACACAAACCAGAAGATACACAATCATGGCTAAGAAAATCCCCCTCAACTGCAAAGCAGCAGGACAGGAGGCTAGAAAAAGACATACGAATCTTTCTTTCATAAAATGAAATCATCAATATGACATTACAGAATGGTGCTACTTAATGAGCTTCCCCAAGTAAATAAGAATTAACTTTAGAGGGTCTGAAAGATGGCTTGGCAGTTAAGAGCACTTGCTGCTCTTCCAGAGGACCTGGGTTCAATTCCCAGCATGTACATGGTGGTAAAATAACTATAACTCCAGCTCCAGGGGATTCAATTCCCTCTTCTGAGTTTTGCAGGCATTGCACCATACGGATGCACTTACATGCATGTAGACAATACACTCAAACAGTTTTTTTTCATTTTTTAACTATGTAGTTATCTTTATTTTTAATGTCCAGAGTTTGCAACATACGCATTGGACCTTCCTCCTGGACTCATTTTACAGGTTCTCAATTGGCTGGTGAGACCAATATGGTCTCACAGTCCTGGATCCTGACCTTTGACTCAGACAGGAACTCCGCACAATTCTTCACATTTTCCTTTTCCTCAGCATCCACCAAGGCAGTATATTTATCCTCTGGCACAGGAATCTTCAGAGCCTTAAACTTCTTTTCAAAAATCATCCACCAAGCCTTCCTGGCCTTACTGGCCTTGTAGTAAGCCCCATCGATCTCTAGTGGTTTCTCAGACAAAGCAGACAACCTGGGGTTGAGGGTCTCATTCCAGGATTTCAGGGAGCTAGCAATAGCTTTTTGATTTGGGGGTACTATCCTCCCAAAAGCTGTCCAATCAATGGCTTTTAGAGCAAGTTTACGTCTAGCCATTTTGGGATCCTTCACCATCCCGGGTGAAGAACAGGGCCCAGCAACACACTCATACACTTTTTAAAAAAGGAATTGGCTTTTGAGAATAAATTACAGTTAAGAGATACGAAGTAGGGCTATTGAAGCCCAATAAGATATTATGAAACTTTTAAGACACTTTTACATTAAATCAGGTAGCAAGAGTTTTACAAATATAAACTAACACTGAAATATTTATTTAGTTAATTTCATAATTACATACAGATTTTCTGCTTTGTGGAAGATAAGTCTCATATCACTTGATATGTTATTTTGAATGAAAAATATTACTCTACTTTTAAGTGGTAGAATTTGAATGATTATTAAGAGAGTTTAAAGGTACTTGATGCTGTAAGTGAATTATTATAATTCATCACATTAAAACAACTTTAGAACAGCATCTGTGATTAATTTGGAAAAATGTGTAGATTACTTACATTATCAAAATGATTACATCCATCATAGTAAAATAACTTAATGGGATTCCATTTTAGGAATGCATAATAATTAATTATCTGGGTTATTAGAGCAATTAGCATAGATTTATATCTTTGCTATCAGAAATACTTTTAATGTTATGAATTATATTTTATATCAGGGCTGTGAAAATTGAAAAAGTTAAAAATTATAATACACTGACATGCTAAATTTCTAATAATTTTCAATGAAGTATACTCTACTTATTCACAAAGCAAACTCAACTATTGTCATTTATGCTACCTTTACAATTCAGTGCTCACACAGCCTAATGTTCATTGAGGATGACACATTTGCAGAAGAAAAGGAGTCAAGTGCATGTAGCATAGCACTGTGACTGAATATCCTGGGACCATTTCCATAGCTCCCATTCATTCACTCTTTAACAGACCACAATGTGAAAAAACCATCTCATGATTTATTTTAGATGCTGTAGAATTTGTTTATCAAGGACTACCTAGTGACCAAAATCAGTAGCTTTATGTTCTTCATGGGTCACTCTATCTTTTCAGAACTCTGTTCTCTCCCGAGTTGTATGATACCATTGTGTGCTAGCTCTCTGTCATGTTGAAAACAGACAACTGTCTGATAGCTCTTCACTGCCTCTTCCTTACAGAATGCCTAATTTTGTCCCATGTATTCAGCCCTGTACTATACAGCAATTTTCTTTGTGATCCATCTATGTGGTGAGACACACATTCCACGAATGGAAGAGAGGTTTTCGTCCAATCTCCATAACGTTTGCTGCTGAAGATGTTTCAAGTACATGAGAGGAACTCACAGTGAACAGAAAGATGTGAGAGATTCTGCCACCTGCTTACAACCCCTAGGTCTCATTGCTCAGTATTCCCTGAAGCTACTGCTCAGTGCTTGCAAGTTCTGGTATTATGTAATGTTCCTAGAGCTGGCCAAAAACCAAACCAAACTAACAACCATCTCACAAACTTGAAGGTCCTGTGTTGAAGATGCCTATATTTTAAAATAAAAAAGATCTTAAAACGCTGAGATTCCCTGGGCACATCACTTGGAGCAGAGGTCTCCAAGAAGCTGTACAAACAGTAACATCTTCCTTGCTTGGGTCTGCTGAGAAAAACTTCTGCTGTGTGAGTAACTAAATCATATTCCTTAAGATCATGTACAAGAATGGAATACTGAAGACAGAAATGAAAAGAGACTTTGAGAGAGCTTGCAGGTACCCATCCCCTAAGTGGTCTATCCCTTGAATGTAAGGAATGAATTAAGCCCTGTACATGGCCTTATTAGCTTTGGAATGAGTCTTTACAAATATAGAGCATGGAGAAGCACAGAGGCACAAATGACAGTTCTTCATAGGGTGCTTACAAAAAAGCAAGGACAGGAGTGTAAGAAATCAGGAAATGAGCCCTATTTAGAGACATGCATATGACAGTGAAGAGACAGCACAGAACAGACCACAATGAACTGAGCAGAGCTTTGAGAAGAGCTGGCTGACAGTGGTACATCTGGACTCCATTAACAAACTCAGCAGGCTCCTGAAGCACTCAGAGGGCCTTAGAGAATCTCCCCTGCTAATAAAGATAATACCTACAAAGTGCAAGACAGCTGAGGCTCTGAGGAGCTACAGCAGTAGTTTGTGTCACCTCAAGTCCTGGTAGACAGCACAGAGACAACTGTAACAATAGGATCGAGTACCGGAATATTTTTAAAGGTAATGAAGACTCAAAAACACAGGAAGTCTTATATAAGATGATATACCTTGTGCTCTGGTCAGGAGTGAATGCTATATGAGGTATATTTTCTTTTGGGAAATCCTGTTAGTGAAACTGCTAGAGGGAAAAAACATAAAAAATAGGAGCAAATTGACCCACAGTACTGGCCCCTCACTCTTGGTTTCTGTGTTGACACCCCCTCTTGCTCCTGCATCTATATCAAGTATGCATGTCGAGGTTTCTTCTACCAGAAATTTCTGTGATTAAAATATTCATTCATACAAATTTTATGCCACATGATGTGAATCCACAGCTCTCAAACATATTATATTTTTTCCAGCAATAATACAGGACCAGGTTCTTTACCTGTTCTGATAAATTCAGACCGCTGTAGCTTAAGCCCATATTTATATAACATTTTGTTCAAATGTCTGACTTCTTTGTTGTTAAAGTTGCATTCTTTCCCCTTTGCATGCGTTTCTACCCATCACTGACTTCTCACTAGCGATGCTGAAGATTTGTTTCATTATGCAATAATATACCTGAAGTATGGCTTTTAATATTGATAACTATAGTTGCTGAACTCTTAATCAGCCTAACATATAATCTACGCTTCTCTATAGCAAAAATGGAATCCTTATTCTCTTTCCTCCCAAAAGGGGAACTATTATACATCATAAAGAAAATTAAATTAAATTAGAATCAAAATAGTGAGAATATAAATGACTTAATATAAAATAAGGGTTTGAAAAAATCTTTATGTTATATACTTTATAAAAGGTTTACCTACCAGGTGTACTGGCACATGCCTTTAATCCCAGTACTCGGAAGGTAGAGGCAAGCAGATCTCTATGAGATTGAGGCCAATCTAGCCTACATAGCAAGTTTAGGCCATTTATGGCAACAGGAAGACCCCCCATCACCCCCAAAACAAAAAATTAGTTTACTTTTTAAAAATAGCTCAAAACAATTATATGAAGTATGAC
This sequence comes from Nannospalax galili, assembly GCF_000622305.1. Lineage (NCBI taxonomy): Eukaryota > Metazoa > Chordata > Mammalia > Rodentia > Spalacidae > Nannospalax > Nannospalax galili. The sequence continues at coordinate 11,247,284 of NW_008349068.1, read as the reverse complement.
AAAACAAACACAAGGCCACAGGAAATATAATTCTATAATTTAAAAAGATAACAGATATTCCAGGAATAATTTGCTAGTAGAAATTTTAAATTATAATACCCAAAAGTACTATTACTGCACAAGAGATACTCCCAAAACTTAGCACGCTGGAAAAGCCTGGTAGAAACAGAAAATCCTTTCCAAAGGTTAAATCCAATTTTCCAAAGTAATAGAAGTAATAATTACTTAATTCAACAATATAACATTCATATTCTTAAATCAAAATTGCTTTTAGAACCAATTTACTTTAAACCATCACTACTTAAAATATAGAATTTAGCTCAGGAAGTCACTAAATGAGTCATCTTACTATGCATATTTCCTAAATACGAAAATGATGGTACACTATATCATGCTGTCCTCTGACAAAGGCAACTCAAGAAAGAGTTTGCTTTGACCTACATGTGGAGGGGATACAGCCCCACATGGTGGGAAGCCACGGCAGCAAACCGTGAAGGTCAGGCAGTTGCACTTGCAACCGTGAAGCAGAGCGTGCTAGACCTGGTACCCAACTGGCTTTCTTCTTTAACACAGTCCAGGAATCCAACACACAGAATGACATTCTCCACATTTAATGTGGGATTTCCGAACTTAATTAGCACAGTTGATAAGCTCCTTCACAGACATGCCAGCCTGTTTGTCACCATGGTGATTCTAGATCTTGCTGAGCTGACAATCAATATAAACCATTAAAGTCAGTATCTCTACAGTTTCAGGTGAGAAAGTCATAGGGTCCAGGGAACTGACCTCTAAAAGCCACTTCTGGACCCTGAGTTCTAGCAAACATCTGAGTTAAATTGTATTCATTACCTAATCTAGAGCCAATCATATTCCATATAGCTTTGAAATTTATAAGTTTAAGAAATAAGTAAGCTATAGTTTAAATCTGTATCTCCCAGGATCTTATAGGTAGACCATTCAATTAAAGATTCACCACTGACAGTGACATACGTAGCCACCACCTGTAATCAAAACAGAATCATGTGAAAGATAGAACTTGGTGAGCTCTCTCATCAAATTTACAAAAGTCGTCTCAGTCTAGCTAAGGTTTTCTATTAAAATCAACTCAAAATACAGCTATGTGCTTTACTTCTGGCTGAACACTAAACCACAAACAGTGCTCAGAACTTTGTTGCTTCAGGAAGTATTTGAAGTGATGTGAACATAATTCAAGTTTCAGTTTCATAAAATTTAGAAGGATGCTTAAATTTGGGAGACCCAGTAAAAATTATTCATCAGTTCAACAGCTTGCTGCTTTCTATAAAAATCAACAAAACATACCCTGACTTTGTCATTTGTTCAAAACACACAAAATTTAGCACAACACAAATTAGCATTTTATAAGGTTCAGATTATAATAAAGTTGACACAATGAGAAATATAGCAAGACAATTATTGCTGGTGAGGCAGGATAGAAAGACAGAGGAACTCATAGTGATACGGACAGAAAGCATATGGAAGAGAAGAGGCCGCAGCCCCGGATCTGGCTGGCCTTTTATCCAAATAGAGGCAGGAGACTTCAGGCTCCACTGATAAAGCTAAAATTGCTTACAGAGACAGTTTCCAAAGAAATCTCAGTCAGAGATGTTAATGGAGGTAAATAAGCTGTGCTTGGAACCAAAATGATATATCCTTGAGTTTCTTTCTTCCTTTTTCTTTTCTTCTTTCTTGTTTGTGTGTGTGTTTGTGTGTGCATGTGTGTGTGTGAGACACACATTCCATATCACATATTTGGAAGTCAGAGTCCAGCTCTTGAAAGTTGGCTCTCCCCTGCCTGTTGATACATCTCACCAGCCCTAAGCTTGAGTTTCTTGCACTCCCTTTCATTCCCCCAATCTCAACAACACGCCTTACAACTTTGTTTACAACAAAAGGAAATTCTTGAATCTTTTAATCCTATTTTAAAATACACTCTGACAAATATTTTTTTAAAAACCTGAAGGGTGGGGTTTCTTATCTTTTAGAGATGTAATTTGAGAGCAACTAAAATTGCATGTGTCTATTGTAAAGACACCTAAGCACTATTCACCTTTGAGAAGCCTGTACCCCTACTTGGGTATGTCTTAGTCTCTCTCTCTCTCTCTCTCTCTCTCTCTCTCTCTCTCTCTCAATTCCCATGCTTAAGATCTATACTGTAACCTCTCATCTTCAAGGCTGCTTCATACTGGCCCATCCAGATATCCCTTTCTGTATAGAAGCAAGGAATCCCAGCTTCAGTTACCTGGAGGTCCCAAGGGAAACCAGAACTAACTCTTCAGGCTACTACAGGGAATAGAGAGGTGCTCTGCCTCTGTCCCCATTACATATGACACTAATATTTTTTGGCATTTCTTCTTATAACCTATTAGTAGATGACAGTGGATAGGTGAATGGACAGATAGGTAGATGGATAGCTATAAGAATACGCACGTTCCTTTTTCTTTATTAACCTTAGTTTGCTCTAATAGTCTACTAAGGATTTCAGACAAAGATTTAATAAGTCATAGAGAATCTCTCAGAGATGTTAATGAATTACATTTATGATGTCATAAATTATTTCAGTCTATACTAATTGAAAATATTTATAGAGAGTATCAATACCAAAGCTACTTGAAGGCTGTGGGATTTCTAATTATTGGTCTTACTTATCATTTAAACCAACAAAGCCAAACACATGGTATGAGGGATGCTGTTTCTATTTAGTAAGAAGAAGAATAAATCATTTATTTCATCTGAATGTCCTACTCTAGCTAAATAAGTAATTTACTTCTCCATCTAAAACTGTCATCTCTTACAATGCTCTATTGATTCACAGCTGTTTATTTAGAGGAAATGAAGGGATGGAAAATGGTCAGAGCAAAAAGGACACCTGCGTTCTAGAATGGCACGTTAGAGCCTGAGGGGATAGAAAACAGATGGCTACAAATATTTAGTGCGGAGAGCAAGTCACCATGTCCACAAATTAACCTGCTCTCCAGTCAGCATCACAAATCAAAGGTGAGTTTCAGGTGTAATAACAATTGTGGTCCACTTGGGGTCCACATTAGTAGGTAAGAATGTCTCAAAAATATTTTTTTAAATAGAGGCTTTGTGTAAGCTCACTATATTGCTCAGGAGAACTGTCTATTCCAAATAGGCATAAAAACACATCTACTAAGCATATACCATGATCTAAGCATCATGCCACACATTGTTATGTCGACCAGCTTGTTTAATTGTCAAGTCATCCTGGGAAACATCTTCTGTGGCTTGGTCTGGCCAGAACACTGCCCAGTGTCCAAGTACATGAGTAATGTTGTCAAATAAACAGCTGAAATCCTGATAAGAGAGGTAATTCTTTCTACTACACAATACTAACTATGTTAAGAACAAGACACAATGCAACAATGCAAATACTCATAGACAGTAGTTGGGAAACGTGGAGACTAGCACATTGGTTGGCAGAGTCTGATTATAAGGTCAGCCTAACAGTGAAAAAAATCTTGCTGCACTTGACTCTGGATTAACCCTTTTCTTTCTGGTAGCAACATACAGATTTTTCTTTTCTTGTTTCTACACCAGCCATGCAGACAGTCTGATACTGACCTAACTCTAGGTTAGATTTTGATAGCTGTCTGTCAATACAGTGGCACTTTTTCAAGGTCACGGTTATCAACTTTGGAGCACACTGAGTCTGATCACTTCATAAAATTCAAGGAGGCATCTCTCTAAACTTGCAGGACTAGAACACACCACTGCCTTTCTCTGAGAGCTCTGAAAAGAGCCCACTTTCATTTCTCAGATGATGTTGCTAATGAATATGAAGACAAACCAGAATCCTTTTAACAGCATGAAAGGAGACCCAGGAGCTTGAGAACCATGTGGCGAGAAAAGAACAGCAAGCAGTGAACCTGCACACACTGTGGTATCCCTAAAGCAGCAGATCAATTTTGACCTAATACTTCTGTTTTTCATCCTTTTCATTGATTAATACAGTAATTTTCCTTGCATATTGGGACACTCTCAAGGTAAAGCATCCCAGTTTACAGCTGTAGCAAGTGGACTGGAGTGGCTCGAGTGACAGGCTCCAACAATCATTAAAAAACATTTCATAGCCTTAGTGTGTGAAGAGCTGAGATGAGAGGAGGCACAATAAGGATGATGTCAATCACTATAAGCTTTAGGGACCTTTAGAGAGGTGGGCCATTCATATGTGCAAAAGGCACAGAAAGAAATTTGGTAGGCTGAAGTGATGCTTATTAACTCTAAGTACAAGAAGCTGTAATCTTCACTCACTTGATATAAATTTTTAGCAGCAATATATTACATCTCATATTTATGCAATGTATATGCCATACATATTTTTGTAAGTGAATGTACCAATATGTATTACAATAGAACAAAGTACTCCACAACTTAATGGCTAAAAATAGTGCTTTATGTAGCACATAATATTAAAATTAAAATGTTTATTATTTTTAAACTAATTTCTTCAAATTAAGCACTAAGAGTGAACAATAATTCATAGAAATGTTAATTCTGTAAGCTAATTTAACTCCAGAAATATTTTCATACATATCTAATACAAGTAGAAAAATGCAAAATGTCATAAATAATAAAAATTTAAATAAAACAGTAAGTCCATAAAGTTACATGTAAAATATAATCATAGTAGCTGCTTTTATAAAATTATAAAAAGAGTAATTATTGTTTTGAACTGTTAGCAATGATAAGATATATAAACGTTGACAGAATAGTTAACATGGCAGTGTATCAAATCTGTTTTAACTGCATGAAGTAAATTTCCAAACAGTTTTTAGATCATGACCTACCTGGGTGGGGGAAGCTGAGGTTGGGAAATGGGCTTCTTGAAAGTATAACACTATTTATCTGGTATTGGCATTTAAAGCGTAGGGCAAAAGGAAGCAGATATAAAAAAAAGATCATTGTTATTTCTAGTCTGAAAAAATTTTCTTTACATTTGCTTATTTGTGTGTGTGTTGGGGGGGCATGTGTGTATGTGTGAGCATGTGTGTATGTGTGTGCGTGTGTGTATGTGTGTGCATGTGTGTATGTGTAGATCAGAGGACTTACGGGAGGTGGTTCTCTTCCACCAAGTAGGTCCCAGGGATTGAAATAAGGTTGGCAACAAGTGTTTTAACCCACAAAATCATTCCATAGATCCTATGAAATTTCAAATTAGGAAAAGTAAACTTAATTAAATATCATTTTGTTTAAATTTACAAAGTTTCATGTAATTATGCAATACTTATTAATTTATCTCCAACCCAAGTAAATACTGCTTTGTATTTTATAACACTCTATAAATCAACATTATCAGTCTCAACATTATAGCAGTGCAATCTTCCAAACTGTGAAAATCTGATAAAATACACCTGCATGATGGAGTAACTCATTCACAGTAACACTACAAGGATGTGGTCCAGCTTCCCCTCTGTGTCTTCAGGGGACTGGTTACAGGACCTTTATGTGCAATATGCACTATGAATACAACCTATGTACATCCTTGTTTATTTCATCATATGTACATCTTTGTTTACTTTAAATAATCTTAAGATTACTCATAATGTGCAATACAATGTAGATTTCTATGCAAGCAGATACTACAATGCATATTTTAGAGAATGGTTCTAAGAAAACTCTGCACACATTTAGTACAGATATACCATCATAGGCCAACTGTATTTTCTTGGTTATTTGAATCTTCCAGTGCACAAACCACAGACTCAGATAGTTAATTGTGTTGTAGAATTTGATTCAACATCTCTAAATAATTTAAAACTAAGAAGAAATGCCTCTTTATAAAAATGCTATAATGTGGTTCACTCATAAATCCCATTTCAGTTGCTGCTATTAGTTTTGACATTGTACATTTGAAATTGATACCCTTACTGCATTTCTGTAACAATACTCTTTAAATCTTCATTATATATAATCTGCACAATGAAGGTAAAAATAAAGGTCAGAGTTGTCAAGTAGAGAGATCTACTTATGTTTAGACAAAACATTCCCTGCTTTAAATGATAATGAACACTGAAATGTCAATAATACAAATGATATTCTGAATGCATGCAGGGCTTAAATATTCTCCCTTCAAGGAATTAGTATTTATCCCGGCTGTGGAGCAAATGTTAGAGGAAAGACTATAAAGTAAATAGTGTGTTTCCATGCGCAATTGAAAGAATCTGAATGTTTTGGACAACCCAGACAAGTCTGTATCAAACTGACCAGCAGCACGGGCTCCTGTACGCATGTGCGTTCTGCATCTCTGAAGAGCCAGCTAGCCAGAACTCAAGCTTTGGGCTCAGAGCTATTACATGATCTCCATTTGTTTTTTATTTCTCTGATTGTTTCTGTCCTTAGGTATTTATGCAATGTAGAGATTTATTATATTCATTATTTTAGTATTTCCAATTTCTGTCATTTAAAAGATTTTTATTTTTATATTTAATTGTGTGTATATATGTGCTGGTATGTAGGTTTGTGATTGTGAATGCAATGCATATGTAGCCCTGATATGGGTGCTAGGAACTGAACTTGGGTCCTCTGCAAGAGCCGGACATGATCTTAACTACTGAGACATTTTCTACAGGCTCTCTAGTTACCTTAATTTTGCTGGTTGTTTAAAGTGCTTTTCCAAATTCAAGTTAGTCCAGTATATCTTTCATCTTCAGAGTCTCTATGTCTACCTTAAATATTTCTAACAATTTTTATTATCCGTATAGAGAAAACATTCCTAACTGTCTTCATTTTTACACAGAAAACTTTTTTTATCCTTCTAGCTTAATTGGTTTAGTTGCTGTCTTCTACTTTCAAATACAATAAGATCCATTGATTTTATTGAATTTTTGATGAAAATTGAGATATGTTTTATATTTCTATTACATTTAATTTTAAACTATTGAGTTTCTATATTTCATCATTTTATTGTCATTTACTAATTTCCCTATTCCTTATGGCAAAAGTGTTTAGTTAATGGTTCATTTTGAGGTATAGCTCTGAGCTAAAGGAAATTTTCTTCCAAACAACACAAATTAGAAGACTTTGCCCCCCAGCATTCCCTGCCTGAATCACTATAGCTTCCACAGATTATGTCTTCAAACTTTTCATGAAGATTCTCAGGAAGGAAAAGGTCAATCTCCTTTTAAAAATATTAGGTGGTTGCTTATCCCTGAATAGGACACCTATGTCAACCTTTTGTCTCTCAAGGCACAGGGATCACTGCAGAAGAGGGAGCAGAAAGATTGTAAGAGCCAGAGGCGGATGAAGATTCTCAGGAAGGAAAAGGTCAATCTCCTTTTAAAAATATTAGGTGATTGCTTATCCCTGAATAGGACACCTATGTCAACCTTTTGTCTCTCAAGGAACAGGGATCACTGCAGAAGAGGGAGCAGAAAGATTGTAAGAGCCAGAGGTGGAGGATGAGCACAAAGAAACAGTTTTCCAGACAGGTGGTCAGTTACTCATATGAACTCACAGCAATGGTGACATCATGTACAAGTCCTGTGCAAGCTCGAACCTGACAAAATCCCAGCATAGAGGTGGGGCAGTGGAAGAAACCCCAACCCTACCTGAGGGAATACTGGCAACAGATGCCTGCTGGGAACACAAGAGTCAGTGTCATCTAAGGGCAAGATTCTTGGTAGGCTGACCAGGCTCCAGTGGATGAACCCACAACAAAGGGCATATGGGGACACAAAGATTGTACAAAATCTCCAAAAATTCAGAGTATTTTTAAAATTATTTTTTTAAAAATTAGGAAAAACTGTGAGATGAAGGAGAGTGTGGAGCAATGGTCATTGTTCCCTCACCTAATTGCTAGGCGTCCTTCAAAGTGGAACCTTAGTAGAACATTTTCAGACAACATGCCATCATAACACTTTTTATAAATATAGCAACATGAACTAAAAGGAAGCTGGTGAACATAGGCAGCCATGTGCACAGTGAGGAAGAATATGGGCAGAACTGTAGCTCTCTCCTTTCCAACAGAATCGTGCACTCAGTTAACCTCAGCCACTGCCTCACACCCCTGAGAAGGTAAAAACTCCCTCATGGGAGAAGGTGAAAAATTATTCACTATCGCAATGATTTTGTGACTATCCCAAACTCTAAGAAGCATAAACAGATGTAGCATATATGTGTGCTATTAAAATTTTATGAGTCATGGATTATGATTCCCTAATTATATAAAAAAAGTTTAAGGCCCAGAAAGTGGTATTGTATTTGTTAGAAGAGCCATTACAAATCCTAGATATCTGTCCTCTCGGTAGAAAACTTGCAAACTATCTTTTTCTAAGAGTTTTCTCAGTCTTTCTTCAAGCAACTATGTCCGAAGGGCAACTATATTGTCACCATATGTGCTAGAACATTGTGGTGAATAGGCCTGGTCTATTTCCTAAAGAAGCTTTCAGATAAGGACATGGGAAATAGAGATAGAAAAGAAAGGGAATAAAGGGAGGAGGAGGAAGACGATGAAGAGGAGTGAGGAAGAGGAAAGAAAAACAAACATGATCCAAAGGCAATATCAACATGGAAAGAAAGAAGAGCTAGAGGTTGAGGTTCCATAAACCTAAGTTTCTTTGACCTTTGCATCCACATGATACATTTATGGGTGAGGGGCCATCCTTGAATAGAACCATGTAGCCAAATCCCAAAAATGTGTTGTCGTATAGGAAAGGAAGGGCGCATCATGGGACCCTCACCTGACAGTCCAGGCACATCTCCCAACCAACCAGTCAGTTCTAGTTGCACGTGGGCTGGAGGAGTGGCAGAGGGTATATAGGTTGGGGCATCTTAAGGGCAACTCTCTTGCCATTTTATGCTACGAAGTTGAGGGGAAGCCACCATACATGCTTAGATGAAGGCCTTCCAGTACAGACGGGGCGGGTGTGTGTGCGTGTACCTACAGCCCGTAAGAAAACCCTCATCCATTGCTTTGTAAGCCCAATAAACACCCTGTTTTCCAGACTGAAGTTTGGGGAAATTATACCTCATTTTCTCATTGGTACTGAGGGAGGAAGGGGTGGACATTGTTTACATCCCCCCAAAAGAAATTTTAGTCATACTTGGCGTAGTTGGCAGAACGTGATGAAACTGAGTTTGGGAACAGCAATGGTGTAGTCCCTGATATGGAGAAGGAGACCAAAACCTGAAGTGAAGCTGGGTGAGGGGACAGAGTGGGCAGAGGACATTTTGACATGGTGGGCTATCATTTTCACATAGGGCTGGTGGTGTCAATGTCACGGGTAATGCAATGGGTAGTGAGATGGTGGTGTCAATGTCACGGGTAATGCAATGGGTAGTGAGATGGTGGTGTCAATGTCACGGGTAATGCAATGGGTAGTGAGATGTGAAGCTAAGGCACAGCCAGCCAGGTGGGTGAGGTCTGCGATAGAAGTGTCAGGATGGCAGTCTTCCTGTAGGTCGTACGGAGTGGCATGCCTGCTTGACCAATGGGGTCTTCCAAGGGAGTATGGAGACACTCTGAGAATAGCTGAAGGTCTAGAGCAGATATTACAAGCCCTGGGAATAGGGTACTAGGGGAGAAGGTATGGGCAAACCGCTGCAGAGGCAGCCTGACCACTCCTGTGGCAGATAAGAGATCTGTCACAAGCAAAGTCAGAATCTCAGAGGGAGACTAAGGTTGTAAGAGAGGAATTGTAGTGAGAATGGGATATGATCCTGGCCACTCCTGTACTGGCCTCTGACCTAGCCAGTAAATTGGACAAAAGAAAAAGAAAGCTGGACGTATTGGCCTGCTGATTTTTATGGCTAGGGAGCCCAAAGGGAAAGAGAGCCAAGACTGGATTAATCATACAAGACTCATCGTTGGACTCTGAAATCTGGAACCCACAGGAGGAGGCAGTCAGTGATGAGGAAAGGAATGACATATAAATAGCTGAAGAGGTCCCTCAGGTTCAAGCTTTAATACAAAGAAAAAGAAAGGCCATGGTTCAGCAAGCCGATGGAGGCCTCAACAATGGTCTGGTGTGAGAGACTATGGTAATCAGAGAATATTCAGCACTGGAGCTGTTGGAACTAGGGAAGACTTTCAAACAAGTCATGAAGGAGACCCTCACCACTGGGCTTGTGAGGCTGTGCAACATGGGAGCAGATGGAATTAGTTTAAATGCTTCAGAAGCAGGAAACCAAGCAACATAACCAACTACCACCCAACCTTGGGACACAAGCTGCATAATCTAAGGCAGTACAGAAGAAGCCAGTTCCTGATGGACTGGCTCCTGAGATCCATTAGAGATACTTGGTCATCACCAGTGGAGGTCCCTATGGATGTAAGGGGCTGGAAAACAATAGAAGAGGGGAAGGCACTGATAAGGAAAGCAATGTATGAGGCCCGGTTCACTGGGCCAGATAGGACTGCATTCACCTGAAATTTAAAGAGGAACTTGATTTAGCAGAGACTTTGAAATTGGTATTGGAGTGTCAGTGATTTTTCTGAGTTCCTGTCCTGAGTGGGACAGGATCTTTATGAAGTGGCTTTGGCAGATTTAAGTGACTTAGACCAGCATGCAAGGTGTGTCCATGAAATGGTAGAGTACCATAGAGGAAATAGGAAAAAGGGAAAGCAGAGAAAGAGTTCTGTTTGGGTTACTTGAAAAGCAAATGTGGCAAGATTTGTGTTAATCCAAGTTCCTAAATTAAAAATTGACAAAAAGCCAAATTTTGTGCTATGGAGCTTCCTGAAGGGTTTAAAGTCTGAACAGGAACAGTTCACAGAAGGCATCCATGATAAAGCACCACAGGTGCCGAAGATAAAATTGTCCCAGGGTGGATAATGATCCCCCCAGATTAAACAAGGTACATTTCTCTCCAGCAAAAGGTTATGCTAGGGTTACAGACAGTTTGTTCATCCAGGGCCTCCCACAGAAGCCAGATAAAGACAATGGAGAGACAACGGACATGGCTACAACCATGGGGCAGACCCAGGGCTTCTCTGACTCAGGGACAAACAGGTGCAGCAGGGGCAAGTGGGGTCCAGTTCTTCCTTGGCCCTGTGCAGGGCTAGGCAGGCTGAGTCAGTCCCCAGGTGATCAGGAATGGAGAAATGCAGGGAGGCCCCATGTAAAAGCTCCAGCATACAGAAATGGAATGACTCAGAGAAGATGACTGAAGACTGTAAAGAGCTAAATTAATGCCTCTTATCCAGGTTATTATTCCCAACGTGGATCTGTTGAGAAGAGAATTGACAGAAATGGGTAAAATCTTTCCATACTATATTAAACCTTATTTATGGCTGATTTAATATCTTAGTTTTGAATTTCTGTGATCACCTGACACTTGTTTGGAGCAAAGGACAATAGAATTTTGTGCTTCACCAAGGTTATCTTCGTGATTTCACTGTTCATTATGGGATGATGGTTCAGGATGATGCAATGTTTCGCCCATCCTCTGGAAAAAGGTTTATCATAACGTCAACCTCTGAGTGTTTTGCAGATGTGGAAACCCATTTGAAAGAAACAAGAGAGAAAACAGATTCAGAAAGGGAAAAGGGCCAGGTAGAGCAGTGAAATTCTTGGGAGGTTCAAAGATATCTTACAAAAATTAAAACAGAGGCTCTCAGAAACTGTACAATTGTTAAATGAAAATCCCAGTACCAGGAGTGGTATAGGGATGAGCTATTGGCCTTGGAGACCCCAGAGGCCTCCAGAAGAATAAAGGTGATTGCCACTAATGTTGGTTGCATTCCAGAACTAGGTGGTAAGACCCTATTGCTGAAGACGTGGCACAGTGGGAAAGGGAACATGGGAAAGGGCAAAACAAGCTAAGACTAAGCTGAAAACTCCCCGCCAGCCTAGTACCGGACAGACGACGCCATGCAGATCACTAAGGAAGAACGACCTCCAACAGTTCTGCTTAATGAATGACCTCACGTGACATACTACTGACATGCCAAGCGAGATGTGCCTGCTGGGTGTAATAGTGGTACAACTAGTGTATGTACAACCGACAGATTTCCAACTTGGATTTAAAGGCTGCTCCCGGGGGAAGAACACACATCTGATACTGCAAGGCGGGCCAACCCCAGTGGCAGGGAAAGTTATAGGCCCCAGTGGGAAAGTCAATGCAATTGTTTTGTTAGATGAATGCAATGCACCTCCTACGGTACTTTCCAAGCATTTGTGTTTATGCCCATGCATTATTATTGCAGTCACTGTCCATGTTTGGATGTTTTCCCTTCTCTTGCTTCTTCCTTTCCATTTGTGTTTTATAGGTGGAATACTGCTGAGATGGGTCAGTGGCCATGTCCTGAAAAGAGATGATGAGAAGGCCCAAGGGTTCAATATCTCCCTGCAACAGGAAGAAAACTGTCCATGTCACTCCCTCCAAGGCTCGGGACTCTTGCAGAAGAAAATAGTGGAAAAAATGTAAGAGCCAGAGGAAGGGAACTGTCCTCCAACAGACAGATGCCATCTTCCCAAGCTTGCTTGCACCTGCTTGCCTGAGATCATCATGGAGCTTGTTAACTGTTCTTGCTCCAGCAAAGAAGGGAGGGGAAGAGAGAGTCATGAGACCCTCGCGGGAGAGTCCATTTACACATCCTATCCAACCAGTTGCATGTGGACTGAGGGAGGGGCTAAGGGCATATAGGCTGGGGAAGCCTAAGGGAGGCTCTCTCACTATTTTATGCTGCTGTAGGGAAGCCACTATCCATACTTGAATGAAGACTTTCTAGTGAAGCCCTAGTCGGGGGCGGGGGCGGGGGAACACTCACACTCCTGCAAGTAAGCTCTCACCCATTGCTCTATGAGCAAGCCCAATAAACTCACTGGTTTCCCAGACTGCAATTTGGTGAAACCATATCTGGATTTGTTGTTGAAACCAAGGGAAGACGGGACAGATGTTGTTCATGCCTCCCACCAGAAGGAATGTTAGCAACATCTGTGCAACATTCTAGGGTTTTCAGTGTATACCACGGTGTTTGAAAGATGTGTGGCCACTGAAACATCAGGAATACAGAATTTAAAACAGAGTTGAAGAGGGAAGCAAGAATCAGATAAGATGATAACTTGGAAGCTTCATTAAAATGAGTCTAGCCGCTCCTTGTGGTCAGTGGGCATTCTTTGAAGGTCCTTCTCAAGAGGGTAATGCAAATAAGTTCACATTGCACAGTAAGGAGGATTCAGGAACAATCCTTCTCAGTTTTCAAACAAATTGTTCTTAAGGTGAGTAGATACTCTATCAATGCCTAAGCTGTCTTTTGAGGACCATGGCTGGATGTCCCACACAGTGTCTTCTATCCCAAGACCCTGAAGATGAGACTGTTAAGGTAATTGGTGGACTTTTAAAAAATAGCTGCTGTGAAAAGCATCAAAAGTATGTTCTTTTTCCAGAAAATAGCTATTACTTGATAAATATTATGAATAAACAGTCATTAAACTTCGATTTCTTTAATTTTTCATTTTTCTCAAGTAATTATTTTAAGTTATTTTATCATTTGTTAGTATATTGAACATACACTTTAGTTCTTCCAAATAATTCTGACAATGTGAAATATGAATACACACTTCTATTCCTCCGAGAACGAGACGTATTTTAGAATCTTAATTTCAACTTATTGAGGTAAATCATCTTGATTTTTGTTCGTTTTATACTTTATATAGCTGTTACTTGGCATTCCTTAATAATTTCTGAATATACTCCCATATTGAATTATAAAATACTCCTTATCAGAAATAATAACCTTTGACCTATAGTAATTTCCTACCAAAGTGACAAAAATCATTCCACTTTCAAGTTATTTATTACTAAACAAACATTATACATTGCACATATACACATATGTAAGTATGAAAACACATATACATTATTTGCAATATCTGAGGTAAGATATTTTGTGTGACTGTGTGTCTGTGTGGTATGTGTGGTACAGGTATGTTTATGTTTGTGTGAGTGTGTGCATGTGCTGGTGTCGCTGAGCATGTAGATCTCAGAGGCATTAGGTGTCTTCTTCAATTACTCTCCCCATTATTTTTTGTGACAGTGTTTTTCCTTATACCTAGAACTTGCCCATTCAGCTGGGCTGGCTGACCAGTCAGCCCTAGAGATCTTCCTGTCTATGCCTTCAGATGGTAGATTAAAGCTATGCACTGATGGCCACCTGGCTTTTCTTGAGTGCTGAGGACTGAACTTAGGTCTTCATACTTGTGCAGTAAGCACTTTACGACTGAGCCATCTCCAAGCCCCAAGATACTAATGTAGTTAGACATCGTTAACAGTCCTTTGAAGCTGGCTTATAATAGAAATTCTGATTTCATATATGGAAAAACAAGTTAAATAACCTGGCTAGGATCACAGGACTAGCATAAAGAAACTAAATAAATAGGTTAAGTAACCAGCATAAGTTCACAGGGTTAGAATGTAATGTGTTTATGGCATGAATACAGTCCAGTTCTCAGTAGCGGGTGTGTGTGTGTGTGTGTGTGTGTGTGTACTTGTGTGGGAGGGTGCAAGTGAGCTCATGCTTGCCACAGCATACCATGCATGTGGAGGTAAGAGGATAACCTTCAGGTTCTGGTCCTCACCTTCCCACCTGGTTTGACATGGTGTCTCTCTGCCACTGTGCAAGTCAGATTAGAAGCCCTTGAGCTTCTGGAGATTCTGTCTCAGCACCTCCCATATCTTCCACAGGAGATTGCTGGACTTACAGAAGCTTGTGCTTCTGCATCCATCCTGAGTCCAAACTCAGGTCACCAGGCTTGGATGGCAAGTGGTTTGTGCTACTGAGTCATCTTCCTGGCCCTGTAGTGCACGTTAAATTGTTTTAATTGAGCTTTTGTACATTTCATACCACAGTTTTTAATCAAATTTAGACACCCCCCACCCACCCATGCCCCCCAACCCTCCACTAGACCTTATGTATTCTGCCATATATGTTAAATCCTATCCAGTCAAGCATTTGTACCTAGATGTCCTTTGGTACAAGTTCATCAACTGGAGTCTAGTCAGCCCATCTAGAGATTGTAAGTAAGGCCTAATCACCCTCACCCACTAGTAATCAGTCTCCACTAGTTCCCAGATTAGGGCCAGCCCACCATCTATTTCTCTCTCTCCACTCTGGGCCCTTGTCTGATTGAGTTGGCATGGGTCCTATGCTCGATGCCACCATTGCCACAAATTCACATGTGCAAGCTTCCGGTGTTCTGAAAACCTCTGCTTCCCTGTGTTCATGAACCAGCCCTGGCTCTTACTATCTTTCCAACCCCTCTGAAATAAATCTGACTTTGTACTGGCAGATGATCTTTTTGATGTGTATCTGTGTGTAGTTTGTGAGCATTTTGCTAAGTATCTTTACATCTATGTTCATGAACACAGGGAAACAGAGGGTGATTAGACTACAGTGGGTGCACTGCAGGGAGTGTGTGTCCTTGCATAGGACTCCTGTATTAAGCATTACCCACCCACGGCTCAGGGACCATTGTGGAAGAGGGGTGGGCAGACACGTGGCAGACAAGGAACTGATCAACTTTGGTGCAGAAATGCAAGTTAGAGTGTCCTATTTTATATGAGGCACTCTGAATTAATGGTTATTGCCTTAGGATAATGTCAGTAGTTTTAAATTAAGGCTGAATTCAGAACATAAATATTGTTATGTATGTTGAGTGTATAAACCTAATGAATGTTATATTGCTTTCTACTGGGTCATAAAAGCACTGTTAATATAAAAAAAATGATATAAAACCAACATGACAATATCATCCTGTGAAACAATTGTGAGAAGCAATAGATATTATACTTATATATGTATGTATATGGGGTGCATTACATATACATTGACTTTAAAATATTTTGTTTATGTGTACTAATGTGTACTAATATTTTGCCTGAGTATATGTAACCACATGCATGCAGTGCCCCACAGAGGCCAGAAGAGGGCATCATATCTCTTGGATTGGAGATAGAGTTTTTAGCCACCATGTGGGTGCTAGGAATCAAACCTAGGTCCTTTGGAAGAACAGTAAGTGTTCTTAAAGACTGAGTCATCTCTCCAGCCCCTACAATGACTTCAAAATGGATGGAAGATACATGCTGGCAAGTTTCGGTGAGGCATCGAGCAATGTCAAAAATTTTTAGGACTGATGATTATATGTCACACAATCCTGTCATTTCTAATTATAAACAGAATTATGAGTATATGTGTGAATATATTTTGAAATAGAAAATAAGTTGTTAAAGAGAATAAGAGCTTTATGGGAACACATCCTAAACAACTCTGGCATTTTACATTATAAAGATTAACCTTTGCTTTGAACTTCCATTTCCCATTCTATTACACAGTAGGTAATAAAAAATACTATTATATAATGAAGAAAGATAAAATGTGAGATGTTTTCTATATTTACTGAAATACTACTAATGTGTTACCATTCCACAGAAATAGACCTGCCTTATCATAATAATATACTCCAGAAAGTTTTATTCAAAAATTAAATGCCTTGGTTTTTCAAAAACTGAAACAGTGTCCTGAGGGAGACAGGCATAGTTTCATTTTTACCAACCTTAGTTAATAAGTGAGATTTTTATGCATTGTTGGCACTACACATAATTGCTGTATATAATTATAATATGTCCAACAATGCCTTCTTGTAGGTCACTGTGGTTATTACTATGGATGTAGATAATTAAAAGGGAATGAAAAATGGTTATAGCCCAGAAGGGCAACTATCGGTCTCTGGCTAAGTCTATGAAACACTGGAATTGAAAATACCTTATGCATCATCTGTGACAAACGTAAAAGCCCTTCCATAACTTTTAACTAAGTTGACAAAAAAATTCAGAAGGCCTTCTGGAAGATGGCAGCCTCTCAAAAACATGAATGTCTAAACAAAAAGTCTGAAGTTAAAGAGGGAAACAGGCAAGGACACTAAAGACATATGAAGAAACTTGAAAATCAAATCTGCTAGTTAGCTGATGTATTTATTCATGGAACAGACCCAAAAAAGTAGACTCATTAAAATGTTTACATTTATTGTATATTCATGTACATATTCCTTCTTGAAAGTTAATGGCATAAATTTATTGTCTCATTATATAACAGAAGACTACTGAATACCTTAGTACATTGAGATTAAATCATAAAATCAGTAGACTCTACTTTTTATAATTATTAGCCTTCTAAGCAAGATTTTCTTTAAGCTCGGCTCGCTCTAGAAACTTGTATGTTCTTTCTTTTTGATAATTCAAATGTTAAAAATATTCTTTCCTTTAATATATTGTTTTTGAAAGATATAAACATTATAAAATTTACAATATAAATTTGTTGTAAATACATATTTTGAGGCACCAATTAGGCTACAGTTACTAAAGACTTTTATTTCAAAAAATATATTCTAAAATATAACTTGTAGTTTCCTAAAAACATGCAATTTTTAAGCAGAACATGCCTTATATGGACTTGGGTTTTCTTAAAAATTGCATTTCTGTAATGCCCAGTTTTACAGGCAAAGCCATAACCCCTATTTCTGGAGTGTTTCAGGTCGATGCGTACTGACATGCACCTAGCTGCTGGCCTAGGACACAGATTGACACTTTGTTCACAGCATGCTCTAAGGCATCCCAGCCCTACCTAAGTTCTCTTGGAAGTTAAAGAGCCCGCATAAGCTTAGTATGGCCACTCTCATTTTCAAACTGGCCTCTCCAACATTTTCCACACCTAACTGAATGCCCAATTTCATCTTCATTTTCTGCTGACAGAAGCCCTGGAGTCATTGCGGAAACCTCCCTTTGTTCCACATTCAGTCCATTAGAACTGTTGACTCTCATATTGGTAAATCACAGAACTGATTCCTCATCTCCTGTGTCACTACCGTCTTCATCAAGGAAATCTTTATAACCTTCTTGGGTTGTTGAAATAGTTCCTACCTAGTGCCATTTTCTACCCTTGACTAGCACTTTGAGAGATTTTTGTTTTTACATGTCAATTTGTGTATCTTCTGTTCAAAGTCCTCTAAAAGCTTTGCAGCATCCTCAGATAGGAGGGAAGTACTATTTACTACAATTTGTAAGGTCTTAAGGTACAATCCTTTGGTTTTCAAGTTTCTAACTTCTCTCTCTTCAAGCTCACTTACTCTGTTTACATTTAACCTGTGATTATTCCTGGAAAATTGTGTGCACGTTCCCACCTTAAGGACGTGGTACCTGCTATTCCCTTTGACTCCAATTTCTTCCTAGCTCTCTGTACATTTCACTTCTTCATGTACTTGATGGTTTCTTCTGTTTGCTATGTTCTCAGGAAAGCTCTGGCCTCCTTTAATCCCAAAGCCACACTACAACTCCTTCTCCTCTGTCCTGCTTTATGCTGACCTACAACACTTATGACCACCAAACTCATTATAGTTTGTATGAATTTACTCTTGATTTACTAACTGTTCTCTCAAGTAAATGTCAGCTCCCTAGAACAGAATTATTCCAGTTAGTTAATTGTTCAGAATAGTTTAAAAGTTCTCAATAAAGCTTTGCTGATTGATTATGTGAAAACTGATATCATACGATACTTCTTTCATTAAAATACCTTTTTATGTAGCCTAACTCATTTAATTTTAAAAAAATCATAGCAAATTGGTCTGAGAAATTAATTCTGGATAAAGCCTGGGGAACTCTACACACAGCAGGAATTCAGGCTCCTTCCATTCTGAATCTCAGCCTTTTCAATGTCCTTTGTTCCACCTCTAAGACAGCAGAGAACCATATTGCAAGCCTAGGCTTGGGCCTGGACATGGCGGACATCGTTTTTTGTCAATTTTGCTCACACAGCCATGTTCATAGCTTAGAAGGCTTGAGACAGAATCTTCCAATACACTCAGAACTAAGGCTTATTGGATTGTAAGCATTTACTGCTTTGCTTCATATAAACTAGGAAAAGGTCTGAGTCTTTTCATAAAATACCTTGAAATGTGTGCTTCTCTAGGCCTACTATGAGCCATGAAAGAAATAAAATAGACCAGGGGTTTAAGAGATAGTCCAACAGTTAGAAGTACTTGCTGCAAATCATGAGGTTTGAGTTCAGATTCTAACATCTACATAACATAACAAGCCAGTATCTACAAACACCTGAAACTCCTGCTGTGTGGAATCCCACACCCTGCTCTGGCCTCTGCACACACCATCACACATATATATGTGTATGTATACTCATACAGACACACATCCACACAGACATGCATATTAACGCAGTAAAATAAATCTTTGACAAAACAATTAAAAGAAGATCATTAACCAGAATGAAGAGACTGAAAATAACTGAAGAAAGGTGTAAAATGCTTGTTACATTTTAGGGAAACTGCCTCTGGAAGCAGGTAACATTTGAGCCAAAGATAAGAATGTACAGACATGCAAAAACTGCAATACTGACAGTGATGGCAGAATGCATGGCAAGTGTGAGAGAGCAGGAAGGAGGGTCTACAGAGCAGAGATTACTGGCATGTGTAGGCTGAGGGAGGGAGATGTGAGCGGGTGACCCAAGCGCAAGGCAAGATTTTCATTTTCATCTTTAGAGCCTGGTAGGTCACAGCAGGATGCTAGATTTTACTTTAAACTAGGGAGAAGACATTATTATACTTAAAGCAAGAATTCTTATGACCTGACTTACATTTTTTATAATACCTCTTTAACTCTTGTGCTGCTTTGCAGCAGTGTGATGAGTATAGTAATATTGATATAAGTTGAAAAAAAATTGTATTCTAAAAAACAGGAAGGACCCACCTGAGTTACTGGGAGATACCCCACATGCATGCCACGCAGGGGGTCCCAGGTACTAGGTAAACACCCTATCACTGAGCTGTATATGTTCTCAGTCCTTACTGGGAGGTAAAGTGGTAGGAAGTACAGGTTAGAGAATGAGGACACAAAATAATCCCCCGGGCTTTTGGCCAATTTAAGTTTGCATAGGGTGGTTCCTCATCAAAAATGGAGATGATTATAAGAGCAGGTTTTCTAAAGAAACACAAAGTTCTATTCTGGGCATGAAAGGTGGAGAATTAATTCAATAGTCAAGCTCATCAAGATATCACCACAGGAACTATTTAGAGCCAGAAAACGGAAGACACCAGCTGAGGATTGCAGTTAGTGAAAGATGGAGCTGTAAACTGGTCACAAGGAGCATCCCTTAATCAGATATCTGACCCAGGGCAGCAGCTCACTAGAGATGTTAAAAGTAAGGAGCACAAAAGTCAGCAGGAGATCCAGGGCATGCCAACAGAAAGGATTTGGGACTAAATCATAGGTCATGGAGAATATGGGAGTGGCCATTTGTCTAGGCTGCAGCTGAGGTATGCAAAACGAGAAGTGATAAGTGACCCCTGGTTGAGGACACAGGAAGTCACTAGTGATTCTGATAAAGGTAATTTCAGAGTCGAAAGAAGGAAGTTGTGATGGTTTATCTTGTCAACCTGATGCGATCTAGAATCATAACAGAAACAAATGTCTGGGCATTTCTTTGAGGAATTATCTAGATTAGGTAAATTGAACTTGGAAGGCTCACTCTAAAAATGGGAGATACTACTGAAGGAGCTAGGGTTCTGGACTGCATATAAAGGAGAAAGCAAGGTGAGCATAAGCATTCATCTCCTCTGCTTTCTGACTGTGTGACAAGATGTCTCAAGCCAGTGTTACCATGCCTTGCCCACCATGATGGACTATATCCTCAAACTGAGTAAGAATAAACCTTTCTTGGCTGTGGGCATGACTTTTACAATATGAACATACTCTGGACAAATGACTTTTACTGAACCTTGCAACTAAAAGTTAATCTTAGCCTGTTTGTAATGTGGAGAAGCTCACTGAGTCCTATGTTCCTCTTGTGACCTGGACATATGGCCTTAATTCCTCATGACCTGTCCTTGCCACTGACCAAAAACAATGTATGAAACTGTGTGTGTATGCATGTGCGAGTGTGTGTGTGCATGTGTGTGCCTTGTGCATATGTGTGTGCATGTGTGTGCATTGTGCATGTGCGTGTGGGTGTGTGTATGTGTGTGTGAGTTGCATATTCCTTGGAAACAATGGAAGTTATCCCATTTGTGTTATAAACAACAAGGATTAAACTGATAATGTCTGTTTGTGGTTGTGCATGGCCTAGGTCAACAGAAGTCAGAAGGGACATAATCTTTGGACAAGACAATTGCATTTTTACTTCCCCATTTCATGCTGGATATACTGTTGAGAGAGAGAGGGAGAGAGAGAGAGAGAGAGAGAGAGAGAGAGAGAGAGAGAGAGAGATCTTCAGGAGCACAGTTCTAAGGATCCTGAAGGCTCAGAACACTTCAGGTTTCTCTTGGCTGACACGGATACAAAGTATCAGACTGTCTTTATTCGAGCACTGCCTTAATATGACATCTTAGAGTAACTGCCACACCTTCCTTACATTGTTTTTGTCCAGAATGTTGTCACAGCCACATTCAGCATTACAAGACAAGTAATTAATTTGGAAGGGAATTCCACTGTGGGGGAAGAATAAACAGAGGCTGTAATTCAGTCAGCATCTCTGCCCACCTTTCTCATGAGGAAGAGCAGGGCAGTGGAAAAGAACATGATTTAGGGTGTAGTTCTCTAGACGAAAAGGGAAAGTTTAACTGATGTAATCAGTAAAGGACATTGTCTAGGTAGATGGGAAACATTTGGACAATCCTCTAAGACTGGTAGAAAGATATATACCTAAATCAGAGCTTAAAATCCTCTTAACTAATCTAATTTAAAATCCTTCTGGTTCTTTGACCTATGAAATTGCACTCTATAAAAATGCAAATTAGTAAGACATTAAACATTTTTAAATTATCTGGATTTTAATATGCATTTTATTATGACCTTGTCAAAAAAACAGTAAAAATGTTTTGATAAATCTGATTTTCTAGAAAACTACATAATTAGCAATTTCTGCACTTATATACAATCTAATTAATTATTTTAATATTTTTTTATAAAGCAATTATCCTAGGCCATGATTCTCAAGAGGAGAAAAAAAAGGATTCTGACCTAAATCATAGGTCATATAGTTTTACATTATTGGCAATTTTTATGTCTAATTGTACAAATAGAGATGATTTTTTCCCTCAGAATTTTTCTTTAAAATACTGTGGTTGATTTGTTGCTTTGATGTTAAACTAGTTCTGATACAAATTCCTTTGTCTCTCCAGGTATCTGAGCCCATGTGTGTGAGTATGTGTGTGCGTGTGTGTGTGTGTGTGCGTGTGTGCGTGTGTGTGTGTGTGTGTGTGTGTGTGTAACAGAGTCAGACAAGAATATCACTGCTTTACTGAAATGTCAAGGTCAGAGATAATGTGCATGAAGCAAATCAGTCTTCTCATTAGTGCTTACTAAACATGATCATTTATGTTCCTTCAGTATTGAAGTCATTACTACCACTCCTTTAGATTTTTAATTTAAGGAGCCTATAAACCATATCTGAAGAAATTTTTCTACTGATATTGACAATCAAGCAATAAATAAATAAATTGCTGATAACTGAAAATTTTTTGCTTCCTTAAAGGAACATAAATAAGCAAGTCAATAAACATTTTACTGCAAATCTATTAAGTACCAAGAGACTGTGTGTCAATGTCTGTGTGTGTAAGTGATTTGGGATATGATATGGAACAGTAATAAGATTATGAATTCAATTTTTTGAGCTCTGGACACTGACCCTAGGGACTCATGCATGCTAGACAGTTACTCTAAGACTGAACTACATCTCTAGCTCTAGAAAAAAAAAAACTTAAATTAATTTACTTATTTGTTTTATGTTTATGTGTGAATTTGTGTGTGGTGGGTGTGCACATGTATGTACAGGTGTGCACGTCCTGATGCACATGGCAGAGGGGGACATTGGATGTCTGGCTTTATCACACTCCAACTTATACTTTTCAGGAAGTCTCCATCATTGAACATGGAGCTAAGCTGGTGATCAGCAAGTCACAACAATCTTCCTGTCTCTGCCCCTCCCCCACATTTGTGCCTGCCTTTCCATGTATGTGCTTGGGATTTGGACTCAGGGATTGATGCTTGCACAGCAAACACTCTTACCCACTGAGTCATATCCCCAGCACTCAAAACTGTTTTTTTTTTTTTGTACAGTCTGTGTATATTTATATGTATATATGTGACTGTGTGTATATGTGTATGTCTGTGGGAGTGTGTATGTTTGCATGAGTATATATGCAACTATGTATAAAAATTCATACATGGAGGTGCCAGAAACTAATGTCAGATCCCTCACAGCTGCCGTTACCAGCATTTGAAGGATGCTGGACTTGTTAAGTGGATCCTGGGAACTAAATTTCAGTTCGTCTGATCATGTAACAAGCTCCCTTAAACACTGAGCCAGCCCTCTAGTTCCCAGGAAATTTTAAGAAACACTAAAAACCCAATTTTGAAATTTATATTATGGATAGCTAAGGACTGATAGTAGAGAACAGGCCCGAGCAGAAAGAAGTTATTGAACACAACAGGGGAAGCAACATCAAAATGTGGTAGAGGAGAAATCCTGGTGCAAGAAAGCGGAAATGAATACAGACTGCACATAAAGTATGCACACAAACAGTCCCGAACGATCTGTCCCTCATTGTGACTTAAGCTTCCTTTAAGGGAGGTTACCCTAAGAAATGAGAGGTCATTCTTTTTACTGCCAGTTCACTTTTCCACTGCATAAGTCATTAGCTGGACCCTTCTCTCCTAATAAAATAACCAGTGCAGATGCTGACAGAGAAATGACTCCCTGGGCTGTACTAGTACTTACCAGGGCAGCTGTCTTTCCAGATAATGATTAAGCTGAAATCCAGATTTTTGTCTTTGACTAAGAGGTAAATGTTTCTCTCTTCGATTTTCCTGTTTTCAATTGATAAAAGTGTTCCTTTAACTTCCACTTAATTGTTGGATTGACAAACTCTCCTGTCTCTCAGTAAACCATGTAAGCTGTGCTACGTCCAACTTCTTAGACCTCTGTAGTCATGTCAGGTAGACCAGCAGTCATTCCCAAGACAATATGCATGACTACAAAGAGTGAAAGCACTTTATTATTAAGCCTCTTTATTTGTCAGTTGGGTTTACCATTACAATGTAATTAAATATTACTTAAGGTGTTAAAATGAGCATGAGAAACAGAAACAGAGTCGCTGTCAATGAAAATTAAATTAACATGAAAAAGTAGGGAAATCATCTTCTGAGTGTTTAAAGTTCTCATTTTAGGTTAAAGAAACCACAAATTAAAAATTGTAGATGGTGCATTATAGGCAAAGGATGGAATAAATATCATGGAGTTCTTGTCAAGAGACGTTTAACAAAAAAGTCATACAGTTACAACACAAAATGGATAAGCATACACACAGCTTTCAGTCTAACCAGAACTTTAATGTATGAGTGATCACTGTTCTGATTTCTTTTATATATTAAGAGACCTTTTGAACTGGCTAAATTTGGGTTATGGTCATGATACTAAGAATGCATCTATTATGTTGTTAAGTTAAACACCATAGATAATATTTTTGTCTCTTGGAGATAATTAGGGTCCAGGATATATATTGTACATATTATAATATTAAAAGTAGAGAGCATATTTCAAGTGAAAAACAAAAAAAATAGAGGTAAAATACACACAAAGTATGACAATTAACAAGGCATTAGTATTACTGAAGGATAGTAAGAGCCGTTGCGGAGTTTTACTGTATGTAATTTCACACACATCACAGGCTACTTGAAGAAAAGTTGCAGCTACTTTGGCTCACATGCCAAACTGAAAGAAACAATATTATCTACCTAAACGATGATAAAAAAAATATATCCATCATTATCAACAAGAACTGACCGTTCACTGAAATTTAAATGTACCACAGAACTGTGTTTTAAGATTTATGTGTACAGATTCTTGTCTGAGATATTTTAAAAACACTCAGTGAATTTTAAAAGATATAAATGAAATACATCTATAAATATGCAATTTCATAAAACAATGTACTTTAATAAACTCAAAGTAATATTTTTGTCTTTAAACAAACATGATTACAGGCCATGCAATTATGGCCTTCAGAACAACAAATAAAAGTCACGGTAATAGGAAAAGGAACAATGTTAAAAACAGTAAAATAAACGAAAGGCATAGCTCACAGGTTGAAATAAGCATAGAAAGTTCTCTAAAAATTATGTTGTTTTAGGCCAGAATACTAACATTAACAATAATAATCATATATTGTACTTAGTCTGCACTGCCACCAAGTGCCTAAAACAATTAATTTAAGATTCTCCAGAAACTATAAGTAGATTCTTTTTTTGCTGTGCATAGCAATTTGGAAACAGTCTAAAAGCAATCCAGTTCAGCCACTAATAGCTAAAAGACTACCACAGTTTAGACAAGCAACAGATATCAAAAACATTAATAAAATATCAAGAATCCTACCAGCTCACTGGGAGTTCATGAAGTCTAAAAATATTATGCAGCTTGTAGTCAAATTTTGCTGGACAAAGATTTTCTTTACATAAACTCAAATTTGGATCTGGTTGCATATCTATGGGGAATTCTGAATCCTAGAGGAAAAAATGAAGCAAAAGTTCTTGTTAAATATTCACAGCATTATATATGTTGATACTCTCTTGGTTAATATTAAATTCTAACAAAATGATCTTTATATATAACTTTCGCCTTGAATTCCTCACACTGCATTATACTTTGAGAAAATGTAAAGATAAAATTAAAACAAGATACATATCTATTTCCAAGGATGATTTTGTTTCTAAGCTCAATGTTGCCTGTTAAAAATTACTTGAAATAATTTCCTTCGCATATTTCAGTGGAGTGAAATAGAGCCTTGACTTATATGATCAAAAAATTGTCATTTTTCAATTAGCTTCCCAACCTAATGTTGATGTCACCAATCAAAATCTAAAAATTCTTGTACCCCTTTGGTCCTTATAATGAAAGAACCAAAAATACTTAGGTTTGCTACCAAAAAAGCACTTGTTAACAGCCTTTTTTTTTTTTTTTTTTCTTAAATCCAAGGAGACAGGACTAATTTAAAGTCATTTGCTAAAGGTAAGTGATTTCTGTTACGGTCCTTTAATCACATGCATTGCAACTCATGTCTGTCATTTGTGAATTAACTCCTTCCCAACAAGCTAACTCAATGAGAAAGGACTCTATCCTCAGTGCCAAGGCATGCTATCAGTGTTTAATGATGGATAACATTGGTGTTTAGCTCCTCACACAAAAAGGAAATGATCCCATTATGTCTCCCTCATTAAAGTTGCTTTCAGAAAGAGAGGCATATGGTCACTTTTGCACTAGTCATTTATTCAAATCATAATTTTAAAAACCAGTTTATCCCATTTAATATTTTAGGCATGGGAAATCCATCAGTGGATGAAGCAGATAACAATCCTTGCCCTCATTTATGTTACATTCTAACAGATTCCTTAATATAGAATCGGAGCTAGAAAATGATACTCAAATTTTATAGGTGAGGTATTTTTCTGATTAAAAAGTAACACATATTTCTTATAGCAATGTTATGTTTTATAATAGGACAGAAAGAAATTAACCCTAGTCTTACACCAATATATAACTACCATTAATATTTCAATTTAATTACTTAGTTTTTCTTCTCAATTTCTGTAGACTTAGGACTATGCTTCATTATCTACACTCTAGTTTTCATGTAACACATCATTCATCCTGCTCCATAAGAATGATAAATGACATTTTATATAATTTTTTATTATTTTGGTCCCTTTTATGGTATCCAATGCTATGGACAGTTTTCTGTCTATAAACCTGAACTTAGATGATTAGTTTCTTTAAAGCCATCTTTTAGAAGTACAAATAAATAGCCCACATAAAATAAATCTTGGGGGGGGGGCACTGGAGAGATGGCTCAGCAGTTAAGAGCACTGACTGCTCTTGTAGAGGACCCAGGTTGGATTCCCAGAACCCACAGGGCAGCTAACAACCATCTGTAACTCCAGTTCTAGGGGATACAATGCCCTCTTCTGACCTCTGAGGGCACTGCATGACACAGGTGCACTTACACACATGCAGGCAATGCATTCATACACAAAAAATAAAAAATAATAAAAATATAAATTTTTGAGACAGGGTCTCCCTGTAGCCCCGGCTGTACTGGAACTCACTATGTAGACCAGGCTGGCCTTGAACTCACAGAGATTCACCTGCCTCTGCCTCCCGAGTGCTAATAAATTATTTTTTGACTTAAAAAATAAATAAATCTTTGGGAAAATATAATAGCTCTTCACAGATGTCCCTTCAGAAATGCTACACCTAGTGTGTTCAATTCATTATCATACCCTTGCTAACAATATATATTCATATATACACACGCAGAAAATAACACACATCTTACAAACTCTATATATCAAGCTCATAAGCATTGTTTGTAAATCATATACAGCTACTAAAATCAGATATTTAATAAGACTTAACCAAGTCTTGTAACCTACTTGTAAGCTGAGAAGAAAACAGAAAGATGTAATAGTAACTATTTAAAAGATTTACAATAAAGAAAGCAAAGTCCTAGTAATAGTAATCTTATCCAAACTTGCATGCACTTGCAAAGACAAAACATAATTCTTCTATATCACCAGCCCACATTCCAGGAGACAATAGCCAACAAATGGCCGGGCAGAATCAATGAAGTACATGTAGAATACATAAATAAGGACAATGCACAGAGGGTAGAGGAAGTAATATGAATCTTTAAACTATTCTCTCAAGCTACAAAACCATTACCGTTTCTTTGTATTGACAAGGTACAACTGGAGGGCAAAACTAAGCTCACAGCAGAATGCTTCAATAGTTAGCAGTTCTTCAACTTGAAATCACTACACAGATTTTTCAAAAAATTACCACAATTATGTGCCCCACCCCAAACAAATTGAATAACAATTTCTGAGAGTAAGGCTTTAACAGTAGCACTTAGCTTAAAGTTCCCTATGTAAAGCGAAAGTCAGGGCTGAAAATCATTCCTTCGTTAACAATTCACCTCCACTGTGTACTGATATGTGAACTTAGAGAAGCTATTTAACATTCTTTTGAAGTCATATTTTCTGACCTATAAATTATGACCCAAATCTTACCTATTTTAGAGACTGTTGTGAGTGATAGGTAACATAATCCTTATCAAGAATGCATCACAGTCTTGGCATCTGGTACATCTTTAATAAACATTAACTATCTCTGTTGCTATTTTTACTGTCTGTGGTTAGTGGCCCATGGTAATTACAACTGGTGAGTAAGCACATTTGAATACTTTCACTATCTATTATAAAATAATTCTATATTAATCAAATGACAGTTTTAATATACCCCTTTGGAGATGACGGAAGCCGTCTTGATTTTAGTATGCTGTTACTATGCAGAATTCCAGTTCCACATTCAGTTAACTGCTCACCATCTTCATTTGCCTCAAGGAAAATAGTAATATAGGTCCTTGCTTTGTAGTCCAGTTAAGTATATAGTCTTCTTGTTTTCAAATTACGGAACATGATGGTTCATTTCATTTCAAGGATGTATCAGTTACGCATCCCATGCTTCTACCCATATGAGGAAACCAGGGGATCTATTTGGGTCACTTCTACATGAACCTCTAAGTACCTAAGTTTCTCCTAGGCCACAGGTAAATTCAGGCTAATTAACATAGGTCTTCTTTTTTATATTATTCTTTGCTTTCCATCAAACTATTGTTTATGGGAATTACCCCCCCACAGAGTTTTGAACTGGAAATTCAAGTTATTCACTCAGACAAATAACTCATCATCATTTAAGTGTCTGGTCTGTATCAAGCAATATGTTAAGTTGTGACTGTCTCGCGGGTCGGGACATGAATAGAATATAATCAATCTACTCCAGAGACATACTGCTGTAAGAAAACAACATAAATAAAAAAAACTACGTGATTTGGAGCCAGGGAGATAGTTGTATCAGTGAAGTGCTCATTGTGCAAGTAGGAGGAGTCTGATCCTTAGAACCCATATAAAATAATCAGAAGTGGTGGTAAGCAGTTGAAACCCTGGTCTTGGGGAGATGCAGAAAGGCAGATCTGAGATCACTGGCCTGCCAGCCTACACATACTTGGTGAGCTCTAGGTAAATGAGAAACCATGTCAATAAAACAGAGCATATGGCACCTATCTTAGTTTCTTTTCCTAGTGATCTAATATATACCCTAATAACATCAACTTAATATAGAAAGTGTTTATTCTGGCTCACAGTTCAAGGTTATTATCCAACACTGTAGGGAAATAAAAGTGGAAGAAGGTTGAAATAATTGGTCACACTGCATACTGCTGCTTGGTTCCCTTTATCCAAGAATAAGGTCCAGGATTTCAGCCAGGGAATGGTGCCATCTACAGTGGGGAGGCATTCTATCTCAGTGGGTAATCAAGATATTCTCCCACACACATGTCCAGAGGTCCATCTCCCAAATTCTGTCAAATTGTCAAATAACACTAAACCTCACAGCATCTGTGGAGCAACACTTGAGGCTGACCTTCACCTCCACACTCAGAGCACATGTGTGTGTACCTTCATAAACATGCACACACACACACACACACACACACACAAATATCCTTTGTAAAAGCTAGAGGATAAATATGTGAATTATGTTGAGGTGAGACATAAGTAATAAAACTATTGGAACAGAGAACATACATTTATCATTAATTACCTTTATCATCTATGTTAATTAATGATAGAAATAGAATTGAGATGGTGCAATTATCATTAATAGTGCTTATGATTATGTTGAGATGATAAAGATGAATATGTGGGTGAGTAGATAGATATATAAGCCAGAAGGATAATTCAATGGTAAAGAAGTTTTATTACTACAAATGATTACATTTGACAAATGACATAAAATTAGCAAACTTCAGAAATAAAAAGAAGAAACCAAAGACACAAAATAAAATATTTCATTAACTCTAGCAACATACCTAATATAATGTAATAAGAAATATGAGAAAAATAAGACTATATTTTGTTTGTAGAGATATAAAACAAGTCTGATTAGTTTAGACATTTTTTGGGCTCAAAGTCTGTCAAATATCATTGTTATATATCAAGAAACTTGGTATAAATATTTAATTCAAATAAAAATTTTACTGTGAAGTTGGGTGTTTTCTAAGTATTGTGTTCAATAATCAATTCTTTTGGGAAATGGTAAGTCAATGATCATTTACATTAATTTTTCAAAATTCAACAATAAAAGATTAATGTTGTAAGCTAGAATTTACTAAAAGTGAAGTCAACTGAAACTAATTCTAATGAGGCATTTCTTTTATTTTCTTAATTTCCCTTATGGGAAGGAATTTACAAGAGGTGGGGAAGCTTGGCTGAGGCTTCCATGCCTCATTATTTCCTTCATCACTCAACTGGCCCATTACCTGCTGACAAATCTCACACATCACTACCTGTGGATGACTGACAACTGACATTTATCAGCAAGACTTGCTTGAGCTAATTGACATTCAAAACCTAAGTACAAAAATTACCTGAGCCAAGGAAAACCTTACTTATATATTTGTTCACTTTCTTGACCTTTATTTTTGTTTGCATTCTTGTGGCTTTAGATTTTACAGAAAAGTGGGACATTTGCAATCTGCTGTTTCCCAAACACATTTAAGCATTTTTGATTTAATATTACTGCAATCCTGATTATTCTTTAACATTTCTAGTATACACTGTATAAAATAGTTTTAATATATTTTAAAGCTATTACTGAAGCATTCCTTACTATATCAAATTAGGCTCAGGCAAAAAGACTGACAGCAATAAAACGGACAGCCATAATTTCTACTAGTTCCTCATATATGAAGTATATTTCTAGACTTAATTGCTTATTTGTTCTATAAACTAACAGAATTGAGATCTAAGATCTGCTTGACTCATAGACATAGAAAATTATATTGGATTTACACTTTATGTAAACACAGCTTTTCATGAAAAGAATTATTAAGAGACCCATTTGGTGGGAACTGAGCTGGAAGCTAACTCCCTGCCAGAAGGTGCTTATGGAGAAAAGGCATCAACAGTCTCATGTAGACTGCCTGAGAGGGTGGGTTCAGACCTCCATCACTGCTCTGATCACAGCAGGCCTCCAGAGAGTGCTGAGTTCTGGCCTCCCTCAGGACTCCCTCAGGCAAAAGGCCTGAGACAGCAGGGGACTGCCTGAGAGCCCCAGGATCCTGCCTCCAGGAGGTGAGCTTCCCCTAATTGCTCCATACCCATCCCCCTACCTGGGATTTGGTGAGGCCCCTCCCAAGGCCTCAGGCAGATCTGGCTTTGGTAGACTAAGGCTGAGATCCTAGTAGGCACCTGAAAGAGTGGGTTTGGCTATCCATCAGTGTAGCCGCTCTGTTCACAGCAGACTGACAGACAGGGCTGAGTTTTGGCCTTCCTCTGGCCTCCCTCTGGCTTCCCTCTGGCAGAGGGCTTGAGAACACAGGGGACAGCCTGAGACCACCCAGATCCTGCCTCCACATGGTAAAGGAAGCCTGAATGTAACTGGCTGGAACCTGAATTGGGCATCTATAGGTACTCCTGAATAGCTGATCTGAAGTCATCAATTCCCTCCAAATTAAACCTGAGAGAACCTAAACCCTGTACCAACCAGGTTTACATTACCAATAAAGAAAGGATCTAGGCATGCAGATAATACAAATAGAGGCATACTTCAACTTAATCCTCATATCAGAGTCATAAACAACAAAATTTACATGCCAAAATCACAAGGAAAGAATAATAATAAGGAAAGCCAAAACACTATGTCCCCGCCAAACTCCACCAGTCCTGTAGAAGAGTTCCAGTAGAAGAGTCCTAGAGATAACCCAGGACACAGAATTTAAAAGAACAATCATAAATATGATCAAGCCTCACCTCTAGAATGAATGAAATAGAAAACAGAATATCAACACTGGAGAATAAAGTTGAAGAATTGGACCACTCAAGCAAAGACTATGGAAAAATTTTTTTAAAAACATGGGAGTGGAATATGCAAGAGATGTGGGACACCATGAAAAGACCAAATCTAAAGATCATAGGCATAGAGGAAGGAGAAGAATTTCAGGTTAATGGTATTGAACAGCTCTTAAACAGGATTGTAGAAGAGAATTTCCCAAAATTAAGGAAAGACATCCCCGTACAAATACAGGAAAGCACATAGAACACCAAATAGAATCAGAAAAGAAACTCCCCACAAGATATCATAGTAAAAATACTAAATGTACAGAACAAAGAGAGAATACTGAAAGCAGCAAAAGAAAAACAAGTCACATACAAAGGAAAGCCCATCAGAATTACAGCTGACTTATCAATGCAACTATGAAAGCAAGAAGAGCTGGGACCAAGGTATTTCCAGTTCTACATGACAATAGATGCCAGCCCAGAATACATTACCCAGCAAAAATGACTTTTATACTTGAGGGGGAAGAAAAATCTTTCATGACTTAAATAGCCTGAAAAAAATACATGTCCACAAAACCAGCCTGTCAAGGAATACTTGAAGCCATACAGAGAGCAGAGAGAGAAACAACTATATCCCAGGGGAAACAAAAGAAAATAAAGTTATAATCTAGAAAACACAAAATTAGACAGAGAACACACAAACAGCAATCAAAATGATGGCAACCAATACATATATTTCAATAACCTTAAATATCAATGGACTGAACTCCCCAGTCAAAAGACACAGGCTAAGTAAATGGATTAAGAAACAAAATCTATCTCTTTGCTGTCTACATGAAACCCATCTCACCTTCAAAGACAGGCACTACCTTAATGTAAAAGGATGGAAAAGAGTATTTCAAGCCAATGGCACTAAGAAATGAGCAGGTGTTGAAATTCTAATATCATAGACTTCAGACTTCAAAGTAAAACCATAAGAAGAGATAAGGAGGGTCACTTCATTCTGATCAAAGGAACAATTAACTAAGAAGATATTACAATCCTGAACACACATGCACCAAACTCTTTTTTCATGTACCAAACTCTGGTGCACCCAAATTCATAAAAACAACACTACAGGACTTTAAGACACAGATTAACACCAACTCAGTAATAATAGGGGACTTCAATACCCCATTGTCTTCATTAGACAGGTCAACTGGATAAAGAATAAACAGAGAGACATCTGAATTAGATACCATGCAGCAAATGGACCTAACATTCGACAGCTTTCAAATATTCCACCCAAGCACCAAAGAATACACTTTCTACACAGCACCCCATGAAACTTTTTCAAAAATTGACCACATACTGGGCCACAAAACAAACCTCAGCAAATACAAAAAAATTGAAATAATTCCATTCCTTCTATCGGATCACAATGCAATAAAGCTCAAAATCAACACTGGACAAAGCCCTAGTCACTACATGAACTCGTGGTGATTAAACAACACACTCCTAAACAATGAGAGGGTCAAAGGAGAAATTAAGAAAGAAAAGAATTCCTGGAATTCAACGAAAAGGACACTACAACACAATACAACCTCTGGGACACATTAAAAACAGTCAAAAGAGGAAGTTTATAGCTCTAAGTGCCTACATCAAAAAATTAGAAAAAGCCCAGATAAATGATCTAACACTGCAGCTCAAGACACTGGAAAGGCAAGAACAAATGAAAGCCAGACACAGCAGAAGAGAAGAAATAATGAAAATCAGAGCAGAAATTAATGAAACAGAAACAAAGAAAACAATAAAAAGAATCAATAAATCTAAGAGCTGCTTCTTTGAAAAGTTAAACAAGATAGACAGACCCTTACCCAGTTAACCAAAAGAAAGAAAGAGCACCTCCAAATCAACAAAATCAGAGATGAGGGGAAACATCACAACAGACACCCAAAAGATTCAGACCATTATAAGGGAATAGTTAAAAACCTTCATGCTACTAAATCTGAAAATCTAAAAGAAATTGATGGGTATCTGAAATCATGGGACCCACCAAAGTTAAACCAAGAGGAAATCAACAGTTTAAACAGACCCATAACATATAAGGAAATTGAAACAGTAATACAAAGCCTCCCAACTGAAAAAAAAAAAAACAAAACCAGGCCCAGATGGATTTACAACAGAATTCTACCGGACAGTTAAAGAAGACCTCCAACCAATATTACTTAAATTATTCAAAAGGATAGAAACAGAGGGAGAACTCCCAAATTCCTTCTATGAGCCAGCATCACTCTAATACCAAAGCTAG
>NW_008349068.1:11211768-11213036 GCF_000622305.1 Nannospalax galili | reverse complement strand
CCTTAATGAACATAGATGCAAAAATTCTCAACAAAATACTTGCAAACCGCATACAGACACACATCAAAAAGATCATTAACCATGATCAAGTAGGCTTTATCCCAGAGATGCGGGGATGGCTCAGTACATGCAAGTCAAAAAACATCATTAATCGTATAAATGGACTCAAAGACAAAAACCACATTGTCATCTCAATAGATGCAGAGAAGGCCTTTAACAAAATTCAACATGCATTTATGTTCAAAGTCCTAGAGGGAATTGGACTGGAGGGAACATACCTCAACATAATTAAAGCTATAGACAACAAAACCACAGCCACTATCATTCTAAATGGAGAAAATCTGGAAGCATTCCCAT
The DNA here is from genome assembly GCF_000622305.1 of Nannospalax galili. Taxonomy (NCBI): domain Eukaryota; kingdom Metazoa; phylum Chordata; class Mammalia; order Rodentia; family Spalacidae; genus Nannospalax; species Nannospalax galili. The sequence goes on along the minus strand of NW_008349068.1, from coordinate 11,212,679 downwards.
TAAAATCAGGAACCAGACAAGGATGTCAACTATCTCCACTCCTTTTCAACATAGTGCTTGAAACTCTTGCTAGAGCAATAAGACAGGAGAAGGAAATTAAAGTAGTACTAATTGGAAAAGTAGAGATCAGACTATCACTTTTTGCAAATGATATGATGCTATGCCTAAGAGATCCCAAAAGCTCCACCAGAAAAGTCCTAGAACTGACAAACACTTTCAGTATAGTGGCAGGTTATAAAATCAATCTACAAAAATCAGAAGCCTTTCTATATACCAAGAACAAGCAAATGGACAAAGACTACAGGGAAATACTCCCGTTCATAACTGCTGCCCCCCCAAAAAAATAATAAAATATCTTAGAATAAACCTGAACAAAGACACCAAAGATCTCAACAATGAAAATTTTAAATCATTAATGAATTAGATTGAGGAAGACACCAGGAGATGGAAGGACTGCCCGTGCTCATGGATTGGAAGAATTAATATTGTGAAAATGATCATCCTACCAAAAGCAATATATAGATTCAATGCAATCCAAATCCAAATCCCCATGACATACTTCCAGAATTAGAAAAAAAATCTTAAATTCATATGGAAGCACAAAAGACCCCAGATAGCCAAAGCAACCCTGATTACAAAGAGCAACACCGGGGGAATTACTATACCAGATCTCAAAGTATACTACAGAGCTATAGTCATAAAAACAGCATGGTACTGGCACAAAAATAGACACATAGATCAACGGAACATCATTGAAGCTCCAAACCTGAGTACATGCGATTTCAGTCACCTGATATTTGACAAAGGGGCCAAGAACACACAATGGAGGAAAGACAGCATCTTCAACAAATGGTGCTGGCAAAACTGGATCTCCACCTGTAGAAGAATGAAACTAGATCCTTATCTTTCAC
>NW_008349068.1:11196531-11211711 GCF_000622305.1 Nannospalax galili | reverse complement strand
ACAAAGGTCAGCAATCAACAAGTGGGACCTTATTAAACGAAAAGGCTTCTGTACAGCAAAAGAAACAATCAAAAACGTGAAGAGAAAAACCACAGAATGGGAAAAAATCTTCACCAGTGACAGATCTGACAGAGGTTTAACATCCAGAATATATAGAGAACTCAATAAACAAAGATCAAGAAACCAAATGACCCAATTAAGAGATGGGCTAAGGATCAAAACAGAGTTCTGAAAGAAATAAAGATGGCTAAGAAACATCTCAAAAAAGTGTTCAACAACATTAGTTATTATGGAAATGCAAATTAAAACCACCCTAATGTATTACTTTACCCCAGTCAGACTGGCTAGGATCAAGAGAACAAATGATACCAAATGCTGGTGAGGATGTGGAGAAAGGGGAACACTCATTCACTGCTGGTGGGATTGCAAACTTGTGCAGCCTCTGTGGAAAACAGTGTGGCAAACACTCAAAAAACTAAAAATGATCCTACCATATGACCCAGTTATACCACTCCTTGGCATATACCCAAAGGATTCATCCTATTGCAGAGACGCTTGTACAGCCATGTTTGTTGCTGCTCTTTCCACAATAGCTAAGAGATGGAAGCAACCTAAGTGCCCCTCAACTGACGAGTGTTTAACAAAAATATGGTATATTTACACAATGGAGTTCTATTCAGCAGTAAAGATAGATGAAATAATGAAATTTGCAGGTAAATGGATGGATGTAGAAACTGTTTTACTAAGTGAAGTAACAGAGACTAGGAAAAACAATGTATGTTCTCCCTCATATGTGGTTCCTAGCACCAAACCCTTTTGAATTCCAGGTCCTTTTAATAAGATGATGCTATACAGCAGTCCCTTCTGCATGAAATAACTACCATCATCACTACTTCAGCTGAGCCTGATTGCTAAATATTGTCACCATTGGGCTTGTTGATGGTTGTGCTCATTCATTAAAGGAGGGCCAAGCAGGGTCACTGGACTATCACTTGAGTATCCAGCCACTCTTCCCAGCCAACTATATGTATTTGGCCCTAATCACACATGGCCTCTTGGATTTGGGGAGGGCTAAAGTATACAATCTGGGGAAGGCTAGGAAGAGAATGCATGACCCATGCTGGGTAAAGGCTTTCTGGTGTCCATACCCTCAGGTCATATATACACTTCAGCAACCCCTTGGTTATCTCAGTAAGTAAGCTCAATTAATTCATTGGTTCCCCAGTAAAACTTTAATTAAACATTGGCTTGACACTAGAACCTTAAAAGGGAATAAACATTGCTTAGCATCCCCAGGAAAAGAAGTCTCACAACAGTAGGAAAATTTGTTAATGCTATTATGTCTCATAATTATTTTTTAAAAAAGAAAATGAGAATGTAAAAAATGTTAAAAGGATATGGCAATGGAGATATTTTCCAAAATAGACAGAAAAAAAACTGAGAAAGCCTAAGCAAGTAATGAAGGTCTGTGTAGGTTTGTTATATATAAAGGATGAGACAAAAATAATATACACATAATCTTAAAAATTCTATGGTCATAGTATAGTCAACTAGTTTAAGGAGCAAAATATGTACCTAGTCAAGGTTTACCTGAGAATATTTTGTTTTTACCCAAGCTTTATCTACATAGCACATGGTAATTGAAAGTACCAGACTAGTGGAACTAACCTTCTTGGATGTTTAACAGCCATACTTTGAGGCCTATACAAATCTGGTCAGAGGCACTTAAAGGACAGTTTTTGCCCCTTGCCCTCCAAGGTAGACTAAGTTCCAGGGGACTATGGAACAGCTCTCAAAATGTCCTGTTAACTGTGATGAGTGACCTGTCCTCTTTTTCAGGGAGGCCATGGTGACCCCATGAGGTGGACTTGAACCAGTATCCAGTCTACAAAAACGAGTGTCAACTAAGGGGAATCATTTCCTCCATGCTTCCAAGTGAAGCCAGCCATGGTCGAGTAAGACCTTTGACTTATCATCACATAGATGGAACTGGAAAAGGAAAGAAGCCAGGGGCTCCTCCCAAGCCCATGAGACCCCCGAGGAACAGATCCTCAAACGACCTTAAGTGTAAAAATAAATTGATTTATTTAAGCCAGCTGTATGGTCTTAAACAAAAAGGAAAGTATAACCAAAGAGTAAAGTTATCAGTATATTTCTTTAAGAGTTCAAGGGATTACAATTCCCAGACATTAGACTTAAGTCCATATAAAAGTTATTTAGACAATTATTTCTCATTGATGATTCTGTTCCTAATCAGAAAGTGCTGCTCAGATGTAAGACTTCAAATCTTGGTCTGCTATACTGTAGTGCCCGCCCATAACTAAGGGAGAAGAACCACCACTGTACTAAAATGATGGATAAATTTGTTTTCTCCCCCTATCTAGAAGCCTTTGAGAAGGAACTTACACTGATTCTATTTCAACAGCTATAAAAATACCTAAAAGCAAATCCTGAATCCATCACTCTCGAGTCCAGCCTTGGAAAACAAAAGAAAAATGAGGAGGAACCCAATAGAGGGATGATTTTGGATGCCCTTGTCAAGAAATTCCAATGGACTCTCATATGAACATTTGAAAATTTCCCTGTTGTGACTTTTTTCTAGTTCCCTGTCTAGAACTTGTAATGATAACTACTCTTGTCTTTACTTCTCCTTCACATCTCCTATTCACCAGTCAATGGTGAATTGACTTTCCCTTTACAGATAAGAGTTATGCAATTTGGGAGTCTTTTAGATAGACCCACTGAAGGGATACCCCAATTGCCTCACCCTGCATCCCTGTTCAACAGGGAAGAAGCCAGAGAGGTCTGCATCCAGATTCCCTATACACAAGTTGGGTTACTTCTTCAGAGGATGGTGTGATAAGAATACGAATTGGCTAGGCAGTTAGGGTAAAAAGACCCCAAAGGAAAGTAGACAGTTTCTTGGTTAAAAGTCACAATGTCCTTGTGCCTCTTAGCAACCTATTCCATTCCAAAGGCCAAAAATGTCTAAAGTATTTGGGAGGTTTTTTTTTTTTTTTTAATCTAATCCTTAAAAGATTTTAGGGTTACCCTTCAGAGGGGGGAATGTTAAGAGTAGCAAAAAGCCCCATAAAAAAAGAAAAGAAGAAAGTACATGAAGTTATCAGAAAAAAGTGTTGGGGAGATATGGGAGGAGTTGGAGGGGAGGGAGTGAGCATGGATTTGATCAAAAGACCTTATATGCATGTATGAAATTCTCAATAAATTTTTTTTTCAAGTTAAAAAAAAGGTTTGGGGCTCTTTCCTGTTCCCATCTTGGGACAAGCATGCTTTCTTTCTTCCTTGATAGTGTCACAGTGTCTCTTCACATTATATATATATATATATATATATAAAACACATGTATGTGTGCACAACTAAAAGAAAGAAAAGTCTTGTGTCTAATAAGAACATTCTGATCAATGATAAGCTAAATATTTCAAGGTAATCCCACAGGATTATGATGGAGCTGAGAAGTTGCTGTCATCATACAGTGATGTGTTAACTGTTGTCATAAAGAAAAGCATCATCCATGTGTTTGTGCTGATGATGCTATAAATAAGCTGCTGTTTTGTTGGTTGTATTAATATATAGAAAAGACAGTTACATATAGTACACATTACTTGATGATAGTAATAAATAGTATTATAGGTTTCTCAGTTACTTAGATTACACTATATTTTAGAGTGTGTTCCTCCTAGTGATAAATATCAATCACTATAAAACAGCATGTTATGGCATGCTGGAAACAGCCACATATATTTCATGCTTACCAAACATCTTGTTGTTACCAAAAGGCCACATGGAATGCCAGACTTACATCCTGTAGGTTCTATGTAAGTACACTCTATGAGGTTCTCACAGGAACTCAATTGCCTGAGTATGCTTCTCTTGGAATGTGTCTTTATTAATTAAAACGTGTGTATGTCAGATTATTAACTGTAACTGTGCATGCTTTTTATTTTATTTTCAATTCATTTTTTGCCTTTTTGATTTTTCTGTGAGGAATTGAGATTATTTTAAACATTTGAAGAAGCATAATATTTAAATGTTTATGGCTCAGAAAGAACATATTTTAAAGAATATAAGTACATTTTCTGACTTAATGGTTTATCCTTTTAATATTATTTTCCTTTTAGCATAAATGAATTTTACCACTTTACAATCTAGATCTTGGCCCAACAATTCTATACTCTGATTAGAGCCAGCTTTTCCCCATATATTACCAAATCTGCGTGGGAGAGTATTCAGATATTTCGAATACTGATGATCTGTAATTATCTAAGAACATAATTACACTTGCATTGCAATTTTACCTGTTAATAAAAATAAACAGATAAGGAGTCTGGGGAGATGGCTCAGTGGTAAAGTGCCTGCTATGTATGCATGACAACCTGAGTTAGGATCTCCAGAACCATGTAATTGCTGGGGTGGGGGTCAAAGAAAGGTGAATTCCTGGAGCTCACTGTCCAGCCAGCCTGCTGAGCTGATTAACTCCACATTCAATGATAGCCCTGCCATAAAATAGGGAGGAAAGCAATAGCAGAAAATATTTGATGGTGGACTCTGAGCCTCCAAATGCCTGTGCAGAGATGCAAAGACCCACACAAACACAAACACACCACACACACACACACACACACACACACACACACACAAATAAAACAGAAGAATTAAAGGATTCATGGCTCATGGCGCCATTTAAATTTAGGCACCTTCTCCTTTCCATTAAATATGGATGAGTACAAGGAGACAGTTTTCCAGGGAGCTAAGCAGTACTCAGATGAACTCATATCAATCATGACAGACCCAAGTAAGCTTAAGTCAGACAAAATTCCAATATGGAAGTAGTGGAAGTGGCTCAAAAGCCCAACTCTACCTGAAGAGATTGCTAAATGACAGTTGCTGGGAGAGGGAGACTATATATCAGACTATATATATATATATATATATTAGACTATATATATATTAGAGTATATGAAGTGAGGTAGGAGCATTTAGGGAAGGTGCACTTAGGGGAGGGGATCTAAATATGATCAAAGTAAAATGTATAAAATTCAATAAAAATGAATAAAGAACCTATAACCTGAGTACTGCCCATTCATCAAATGGTGTTCTGATCTAGGCTCTGAAGTTTCCTTAAATTGAAATCCATTCAGCACTGAAAGTTTAGAATGAATACAGCTAATGACATGTGCCAATGCTCTGCCGTCTTAACAAGTGTGGCCTGGCCATGTGACTTACCTGATTAATGAAATATGACTAAAATCAACAGAGGGCAGTTGTGGTGCCAGGCATGAAATGCCAACTCTTGTATGGCAGATCTTTGCTCCTGTCCTCTGATAACGAGAGCGCACATTGCCAACCCTCCTCCATCAGCCTTGTGCTCTAAGTGATGACAAAGAGTAGAGCCCCTTTGCTAACTCACAACAGCACATGAAGAACATGCCTTGCTCAATTCAGCCACAGCAAATGTGGGTAAAGTTGCAATGCAAACACCACAACTTCAGCAAAACCATACAGACTAAGAAGTTGGGTCAAGTTTTATATTCGGCTTTCATGATCAAATCAATTTATCGTATTGTGATTTAAAATCCCTAAGCAAAGTATACTTTTCCATAATCTAGTACTCGTTTCCCTTTGAAAAATCACCACGAGGGAAGCTTCAATACACTTGTAAAACAAAGAGCCATGTCTACGTGCTTCTCTTCTACAGACTTTTCCTGAGAAATGAAAATGATAATCTGATTCCTTGGTGTTCCTTTAGTTAAAATTTCCCTCCTGAAAACACAGGGTGTGCCTGATGACTTTCTGTGCACCAAGCACATGTCCAGGGGCCAGCCGGCTGTCACACTTCTGGTTCCTGGCACCAAATACACACAGCTGGGTTGCCTAACTTCCTATTTCTTTGGAAGCCATCCTGTTGGCTTGAAAACCCCCAGGAGCCTAAACAGATGCTAAGCAAAATTGAAGCAGCATTCAGGGAGGTCAGGGTCTTTGTTTAAAAAATATATTTTATTTATTATTTTTATTTTATGTGTATGAGTGTAGTGCAATGTCGCGGAGATCAGAAGAGGCTTTGGATTTCCCTGGAACTGGAGTTAAGGACGGTTTGTAGCCACCATGTGGGTGCTGGGAATCAAACCTGAGTTCTCTGCAAGGGCAGTCAGTGCTCTTAACTGCTGCGCCATCTCTCCAGTCCCAGTCAGGGGCCTTTTATACAGCATCTAGTTATCGCTTATGGGTAGCTATTAAATACATAGTCACTCACTTTTACCAATGGTTTTTAATCAGGTCAGTTTGCCACTATAAAATTATTACATCAACTTTTAAAACACTATTCAGAAATAAAGAGTATAAGAAATTAATCAAGCCGAGCGTGATGGCGTACGCCTTTAATCCCAGCACTTGGGAGGCAGAGGCAGGTGGATCTCTGTGAGTTCAAGGCCAGCCTGGTCTACATAGGGAGTTCCAGGTCAGCTGGGCCTACAGGGAGACCCTGTCTTAAAAAGACCAAAAAAATAAAATAAAATAAAATAAAATAAATAAAATAGGAATTAATCAAATGATGGCCAAAATCAATGAATGGTACATTTACCAATAAAGGAGATAACCTTTTTAAGTTGACAAAAAAAAGAAAGAAAAGAAAAAAAAAGAAATTCTGAACTACCAATTTACTTTGAAAATTAAGATGTTCTATGCCTTAATTCTTCTCACTTAGCAGCACATAAAGTAAAATTGATAGGAGAAAATATTTCAATGACTTTTAGATTATAATGTCTTGATATAATTTTCTTTAAAAAACAGTTGCATAATCTCTACAAACAGAAACAATGAATATGCCTTATAAAAGTTAGATCTGCTTGAAGATTTCTGATGGAGCAAGAAGTTTCTAAATTGGATGGCTTCTCCAGTTGCATTGACTGACAGATTCTCTGGCCGGCAAGTTTCCAAAGTGAAGAATAAGAATGCATGTTTATCACTGAACTTGCAGCACAGATCAACTATCCTATTTCAGCTTTAATGCTGGGAATTAATCATTGCAACTTAATAAAATCATTTTAAGTTGTTCAATTTTTCGTTTTAATAAAATTGTTAAAATAAGTGTCCATCATGTTACATGTAAAATCATCTTAATTATAAATTTGCTTAGAGCTATCATAATCACACAGAAGTGTGGCAAAAATGGAAAGACAGGAAAAAGCACATGAAAGTTCAGAAAAGAGTGAGCTTTACTGATGACAAGTGATCAGTCAGTGTCAGTGGTGTGCACTGAACCAGGGCTAGACAGGATTGCATAAAAGTCATAGCCTTTAATCCTAGCACTTGGGAGGCAGAGGCAGGTGGATCTCTGTGAGTTCAAGGCCAAGTCTGGTCTACATAGTGAGTTCCAGGTGAGCTGGGGCTACAGGGAGGCCCTGTTTCAAAAAGACCAAAAAAAAAAAAAAATCATAAGGTTATATACTTTTACCTATTTGTTGAGACAGTTTGTTTAGTAAATGTAAATTATTTCCTGGTTAGTTTTTGGGTAGAATGTATGAATGATTAATTCAAATTTCTCTTCACAAGTGTCATCTGCTTCCATTTCTTATAAACAACACAAAAATTGACAGTAGCAAGGTTAATGTGCATCACTGTCTAAAGGTGCCTGCTTCGTACTGCTTTACTGATTGGCATTTTCTTGCTTCACATGCCCACTCATAAGTGTAAGTCTATGCCTGAGTGATAAAATCCTAACCAATTGAAGGTTTTACTCTGTGGATATCCATGAGGACTATAGGCTTGTGGCATGGTGACTTGGTCTGTTGTAAAGCTTCAAAGTAAAATAAGAAATGTCCACTCTGAGGTACCAAGGTATTTGTTATTAATATAATCTATAATATTTACCTTATTTTTGTTAATGCAGGATCCAGTGATCCTTCTGATATTTAAGTTTAAAAAAGTTTGTGTTTGTAACTATTTAGGGCAGAGAGGTAGCATTCAAAAATCAGACATCAGAAAGATAATACAAATGAAATAATCAAGGAATGTAGATATATGCCTTTTATATATTTAAAACAGAGATGTAATTCAGTGAACATCACATAAAAGCATCTCCCATTCTTTGTAAACATGTCAATTTCTTGTTTTTTTATTCTTGATCCCTGGGCTGGGGTTGGGATCACTGGGGATCAAGTATACCACCTTACACATACTAACTCTACCACTGAGCAACATCTCCATCATTGGAATGCCACTTAGAAATAGTGTAAGAAACAGTTAATTTTCATCTTAAATCTATGGAATAAAAAGAAAAGAAACATGAGCTTAACACCAAAGAAATGCAAATAAGAAATATAAACATTAGTATCAACCTATATAAGCCTTAGTACTGGGGTGAAAACCAGGGCGGTGACAAATGTAAGACTGAGGAATGCACCAGCCTCTTGCCTAAAGTACCAGTTGCCACCCAGTTCCAATCAACATGATGACTGGGATGGAAGGAAATCAACCCAATGTTGAGAAATAGGCTGGCTTGGGTTTGTTCTCCTACAGAGTCAGCAGATATTTGGGGTTTTCATTGGGTCATTTACCAAATATTTATTGAGAAGGATATTCAAAAGATGAATGGATAAGAATTAATGTTTCTTGGTCTCAGCTTCCTTCTCCTCTGACTACCAGAATGTGAACAGACAGAAACTTCTAGAACACCAAGAAGTTTCTATTAATTCATTAAAAATTTATTAATGTGCATGCAGTGTGCTGGATTCTTGGTAATATTGGGGCTATTACATATTCTAAAAAAGCTTACAAGTGCCTAAAGAGAAACTAGCTGGTGAATCGCCCCTAAAAGTACAGATCACAGGGTGTTTCTATAGATTTAAAATATTATTGCCTTCATGTTCAAAGACCCTAAGAGTAAACCGTTTGTTATAAACCTTCCATTAGTTGGAACACTACTCATGACATCATCAGCAAAGCCCTTTCACATATGAGGTTGCACTGACACTGTTAGTGTTTAGTTTTGACATGTGATTAGACCTAATGCAAAAGAAAAAAATTTTAAGTGGTTCTTATTAAAGTCGAAGTGGCTTGGTGCAAACTAATTACTAATTAAGTGCAGCAATGTGTTATCCTTTAATCTTTAATGACCACTGGCACAAACCCACTCAATGGATTATCCCATCCACATACAATAAGGAATTTTTAATTTTTAATCTAGTTTCACAGAAAGACTTAGGATGGGATGCCATCCAATTTCTAAGAATTGTGCTGAGGTTTGTTCATGGCTGAGTGTGTCAATTAAAAATGAGTGAATGCAGCTTGTCCTGCTAAAAATACCTCCATACACTATCTGCATAGTTATGTGCTGTGCTTGGTGTAAAATATTGCTATGACTGTAGGAATTCTATATCCCATCCCTGAATCTCAGTGATTCTTCAAAAGTGGTATTTGAAAACATGGGGTGAACTTTGAACTACACACTGCATTTACCCTATATTCATTTATTTTGAGTGGACTATAGTCAAATTTTAACCATCTAATTTTTAAACATTTTTTCTACATCTCATTTATGGAAGATGAGCTAATATTAATGAATAATTTATCTGACATGCTTAGGCATTGCCACTACATCTATCTATCTATTATCTTTATCATTACCTACCCATCTATCTATCATCTATCTATCTATCTATCTTCTATCTATCTATCTATCTATCTATCTATCTATCTATCTATCTATCTATCTAATATATCTATCTATCTTCATACATATTCCTTGAGCATCATACTTCTTCTGTCTGTAATCCTTCTCTGTTCTTATTCCACGTCTACTCCTGTAGCTTTTTAATCTACCTGCATTTTCTACTTGTACCTCAGTGTCTAGCACTAAACATTTTATCCTTGCATAAATCTTGATCGCCATATGGTCCAAGTTTGAGAGAGTATTTCAAAAACACAGTGTCTAGGAGCTGGAAGAAGAGGCTCGGTAAAAATCCCTGATCCAAGGAGATACAGGCCTGGCCGACCTACGAAGGTTAGTAACATGGTCAGTCGTCGTCCTGGTAAATTTTACCGTCTTCTATAGAAAGGGAAGGCACAACGATGGCAGTATGCGTACACAAATCCCAAAAGGCGGAATTCAAGCCCCTCCGCAGCGCTCTGGAAGATTCCGTGACATCTACAGGTTTGCCTCACTCAGACCGTTAGAGTTTTTTACATCCAAGAGGAATGTGTGGCAGGTGAGCATGTTTCCGTCTCGTCAAGTAGAGATCTCCTGCCCCTCCTTGTTCAACTGGCGGAAGTGGCCCATGCCCTCCAGAACCAAATCTTTGGAGTTAAAATGGATGGGAAAGGGAAGTATAGATGACCCACAGATGCAAAATATACCAGCTGATTGACTGTTGCCTCTCACCCACAGAACAATTCTGACTGTTTTGTTAGCTCAAGAGTGGTTGGAGGGGAAAACAACCGCAAGAAAAACGGTGTTAGCTGGTCCCCAAAGCTGGAGGTGAGTCCAGAAGATGATGTCTAAACAGTAGAAGGGGGCAGATGGAGACGGGAGCTCACGGAACCTCTGTGTATTTTGGTTACAAACCCTGCTGAAGCTGGCATAGTAACGAACACACACACACACACACACACACACACACACAAACACCCCCCCCACACACACACACACCCCTCCCCAACGCAGGTAACAGGTTTTTCAACTTCACCCAAATTCTACTTTTTCCTGTATGGTCACAATAAACAGTAAGTTCCAGCCATCTTTCTAAATATTCTAATCTTTCTAAACTACATTTTTTAAATCCATTCCTCCCTCCGTACACACTTGTTCCTGTCTCATCCTGTTGCCGATGTTTCCCATGAGACATTGCTGCAGCCTGGACTGCATCTTCCTACTTAATGAATCCTCACCACTCAAAGTGCATACCAGGAAGGCCCATATCATCATTTCTATTTCCTCTATGCATTTCAGTTAGATGAGTCTGCAGAGGGGAAAGTTTAAACGGCTAAGTCTAAGCTACAAGTCCATCCATGGGGAATAAACCAAGCTTATGTCTCTAACATCATCTTCCGTGTATTACCTAAATACAGAACCTATCAGAAGCCATGCCCACTGTCTTTATGTTGACCCTAGTAATGTCCAACTGTGCTTTATACAGAATATTTCAATAATGTATCTAGTCCTCCCATTCATCTATGAGGTAGCAACAAATAGCAATATATTACGCATTTCTGTCTCTTCAACACAGGATATTACATACAATAGGCAGTTGATAAATGATTACTTAGTGAACAAATGGCCCTTTTATAAGTCAATGTGTTGTTTATATTTCATTCATGAAACAGGGTCAACACATGCCTCTAAGAATTGGCATAAAGAGATATTGTGATTTATATTTTTATGTATAGAATTACATAAGAATTTCTAATTCAATCACTATAACACAATAAACATTTACTAGCTTTAAAAATACATTTACTGATTTATTGTGACCAACTTCAGTACTATGTCAATACAATTTTAAGCCTTCTCACATACATTTTAGTATCACCTTTCAGACTGAAACTCCTTTCTGGATTCTTACCATATATACATATACATACATATGTATATATAAAATTAAGAATCCATAGCAATGTCAAAGATTAGGCGGCAATAATTCAAGAATACTTGCATTTTAATGCATGAAAACATTTGTCTCATGGTGAAAATCAGCCATTGCTTTGCGAAAACATTGCTTCCTTCCAGTTTGCTGCTTCCTGTGACATTGCAGGCATACACAGGGAAGAAAGACAAGTTTATCTACAGCCAGGTAATTTTTGGTATAGTGAGACACCTGGGAAGGAGAGCCATGAAATGGATCTATCTATAATTATTTTAGGGTTGTTTTAAGTATATAGAATAATTAAATCTAAGCTCAAGGGAATCACATTCATGACGTTAAAAAAAAAAAAGTATTGTAAGACGATGGTGGCAGACAATACATATTGAAGAAGAATCTGTACCCTGGAGAAATCAAAACTTGATACTGAGGATATTTTTACAGAGATAAATTGAAATTCAAAAAATAGTAAGGACAAGTGAAAACAAAAACGCAGGGTTGGAAACTTGAAAGAAAAGTGACCTTGAAGGCAGAAGCTGATGAAGGAATGAGACTAGATAAGATTTCAAAATAAATAATGACTCGTCCTACTAGTTTAGACTAGCTCTAGAGGTTTTCAGAATAACTGGAAGTTTATAACACAGAATCAGACAAAACCACAGGACATACGATTATAGTTTAAGCTTCTGAGAGACCTGCACCTCTAACAAATGGGAAGACTACATATGCATGTCCCTGGGGTACAGCATTCCATCCATTCTAATCAAGCAGAAAGGAAAGGGTGACAAGTTACATGACTTAAGCCCAAGCCCATGTAGTCTCGCACCATTCCATTTTTAGGTTCAAATGTGTATTACAAAGTGACCATAGAACAAATGCTCAGCCCTGTAGTTAAACTTATGTAAGGATCTGGCCCTACATGTTGATTAAAAGTCTTGAAGTCCAGTCAGAATCTCTGGTTACTAGATAACTTCAGACCACTCAGAAGACACTCCAAAGCATAATAAATGTTTCTCTGATAGGAAAGTATCTTTAGTTCTTAGACTTAGTATAGAGATATAAAAGTTAATAAGGTCTGTTCTTAATATTGGTGTCATTTTTCCAAGGTGTCTCTAAAGACAACGAAAATTTTATTCTTTTAAATATATAAGAATTATAAAGTTATAAATACAAAAACAAATACATAAGTATATAGACATGATTTTTGTATAGAATACTAAAAACCATAGGAAATATGAGTTATGTAAACCTTATTTTTAAAAATATAATCAGCGTTTAACATAAATAGAAAACACTTCTCTATTTTCTTCATGAAACTATGGTAGTCTTCATGGAGAACACACAAAAAGGCTAGAGGTAATATGACCCTGACCTCAATTACGGTGGAGGGTTGGGGTTACACATGCCCCACATATGACTCAAAAACATTCATGATTCTGGGTTTCAGTAGAGTCAGGGAGAGGGAGCTACAGAAGGATAGAGGAACAGAGGGGTAAAGACAAAGGGCAAAGCGGACAGAGGACAGAAGGAGAGCGAGTTTTAAGTTCTGCCAGAGATGAACCAACTCACTTTAAATAGTAAATGTCCTTTGCTTCCTTCTGAGATGGTTTGGACACTGCTGAAAAGAAAAAAAAAACAAAACATAAAATCACAGGGGCTAGAGAGTTGGCTCAGTGGTCAAAAACACCAGCTGCTCTCACAGAGGACCTGAGTTCAGTTCCCAACACTGGCATGGTAGCTCACAACCTACCTGAATGTAACTCCAGGGGAACAGATGCCCTCTTCTGGCTCTGTGGACATTGTATGCACAGGCTATACTTACATACATGTAGCCAAAGCACTCATACATCACAGGGGCTAGAGAGTTGGCTCAGTGGTCAAAAACACCAGCTGCTCTCACAGAGGACCTGAGTTCAGTTCCCAACACTGGCATGGTAGCTCACAACCTACCTGAATGTAACTCCAGGGGAACAGATGCCCTCTTCTGGCTCTGTGGACATTGTATGCACAGGCTATACTTACATACATGTAGCCAAAGCACTCATACATATTAAAAATAAAAATATTTTTTTAAAAAAATATATAAAATCACCTATGTAATTGCACAGAAGCCTCCCACACACAACTGCATGCTGCATACTGAACCTGTTCCTTAGTGCTCATGACCACTTTGCTAATCCTAGTTTAGAGAGGAGATCGCAGTTACTGAGAGGAATCCCTTAATCCCTTAATGCCACAATCCCATCCCTTAATGCCACACTACCTGCCTACAGTGAAGGTATTCTAGCACAGCAGTCAGGAGCTTTGTTCTGCTTTCTGAACCCCCAAGGTTGTTTACACAGACAGATGGCCACTAGCAACCTGTAAGGACCTCCTTGTTCAAAAGTATTCATAAGTACACAACTGTCTCTCTCCATATGATACCCCATTTCATTAATGTTATGAATCACAAACACAAACTAACTATACTAGAAAGACTAAAGTTTTCTGTTTTTCATTTGAATATATCCAAGACAAGTAAAAAATCATTTATTATTATAAGCCAGACAATCCGAGAGGCTGGAGACGTAAAGATGAGCAAAAAGTGAAAGAATTTATGTTCTCTCAGAAACTGCAAGGGACAAAAAGAAGCTTTCATCAAAAATGGTGAAGCCATGCTCTGTAAAGAAAAGAGCAGTCTAAGTTCTGAGACGTAGGAAGAAACCAAAGAACATCCTGAGATAAAATGAACAGTCAAGGAATACTTTCCTGAAGACATGAGGGTTGAGCTGACATGTGAAGGAGACACAGGAATGAGATAGGCTTAAAAAAGGCTTCAAATTCTAATATTTTATACCAATGTATTTCTTCATGTTCTGTTAATAACAAAAATACGATTGTGCAAAGAACAAGTTCTGTTACTCTAATTCATATAATAACACATCTTTCAAAATCAGGAGACTTTACCTTGTCATGCAAAGGCCCAGCCAGAGCAGAATGAGGATCCAGCAGAGAACCTGATAGAATTTGGTAAGATGATGGCAGGGCCAGGGACCCCTGCTTAGCATGCTAACAGTTTTTGTGCGTATCTTTACAACAATGGGAATTCACTGAAAGATGTAACACGAGACGAATTTTGTTTTAGGATCATTCTGTTTCTGATGTGAGTAAACTTTGTGAAAGGATGTTGAACTGATTTATCCAGCAAAAGATGGTGATTGGGTTCACCTTGTGGAGTCTGGTCAAATTATTTGGTATCACACCCTTAAAGAAAACTGAATCTCTAGCTCCCAGTAGCTATCAGTTGGCAATAGTTCCCAAGCTAGGGTTGGAGTATCTTGTTCACTTCGGTGGCCAACACTGTACTGGGAGCTTGAGCTTGCATAGGTGTTGCACGTGGACCCTGTTGCACATGGACCCACACCCAAGAGCATTGGGGGATGCAAATTAGGCTCATTGGGCCTTACAAAATAATAATAAGAGGACATGAAGTCTGGAGTAGTCTGGTGGGAGTAGAGATGGAGGAGGGAGTCCGAATATGATCAAAATACATAGCATAAAATTCTCAAAGAATCAATAGGGAAAAGTAATCATCAACATTGCCCAG
>NW_008349068.1:11156362-11195785 GCF_000622305.1 Nannospalax galili | reverse complement strand
CTTCTGGGAGAGAGAGAGAGTCAGTTTTTCTCAAGGGAATGATTCTGAATAAGTTAACCCAGTGTGAAGGGACCTACACTGAAGGCCACTTGTGGACACAAATCTACCTGATAGGCCTGAATAAATATATATATGTATATGTAGATATTATATCATATATGTATATGTATATATTTCATATTCTGTATATATATCAAGAGAATTTAAAAATTAGGTGGGGGGAGGGTAGTGAGGGGAGGGGAGGGGAGTCTAAACATGATCAAATATATTGTACAAAATCCTAAAATTTTCTATAAAATTAAAAACAAATCCAACAAAAGTAAATATGCAAAAAAGAAGACATAATGATTTTCTAACTACAGTACACATATGGAGAGTCGTAGATATACTAGTGAGATGACAAAAGAAAAGACAATTTTAAGCTTATGTGATAAACTAGATGTAGGTGGACAGGCACAGAGGAGACTATAGATGGATTAAGGTTTTCTGGCTAGCCTATCGGGATGGATGACGGATAAAGGCTCTAAGATGGGTACTAAGCCAGCAAAGAGAGGCAATGTGGGTCCATACTTGACTATGTTGAATTTGAGACCATTTTTAGATATCTAATATGAGAGGTAAGACATTCAACAAAAGGGGAAAATTAAGAGTTGGCTGAACATATCTAGATATCAAAGGAAATGTACGAGCTGAAAATGTAATCCTGGAAATTCATACATAGAGGTAGTCATGGGACCTGTGGCTCTGGGGAAATTACCTAAGAATACAAGATGAAGTACAGGTTCCAATTCTATCACACCAAAGACATCTTTCACATTAATTTTTAAAATTCCCATTTCCATAATGAAATAAAATTGTTTATACACATAATAAGATAATATTCATATTATCTCAATACGCTTCATAATGTGGAAATTACTCACCTAGAGTTGTCTCTCACCTGACCAAAGAGATGATTAGAGATACTGCATAAATGCAATAAAGATAACTGAATAAAATGTATATTACCTATGCCTAATTAAAATAATTCAATTATAATTATACACAAAATTAGAGGTCAGACCAATTTTCCATCAAGCTTCAAATGTTCTGAACTTTAGTAGACTCTTTTTCCAAATGCACAGTGCCATCCACATATTTTCACTTTAGAAGGAACATTATTCTCCAGATATGAGAAACAAATTCTTAAGTATGAAGAATGAAGTTATTTTACTATTTTAAGAGCAATATGTTACTGAAAATTACTGATTAAAGTATACCCAACATGTACTTAATATTAATTTTTAAGAATTGTATGTGTATAAATATATCCATATATTTAAATAAATATTAATGAAAACATCTATATAGAATCAAAATTTAATGTAATACAGTATAAAAATATTACACTTCTAAATATTGGATGGAGAAAACAGTATGCATTCAAACAGTTAAAATCAAAATAACGTGAATTTGGGTAAGACATTTCCATGAAGAACTAAAGAAAAAATGTATTTTCACAACATTGAATCAAATACTCAGACAACAAAAGCCAAAATAAACAGGTTATATCAAACCAATGATGCGTCCACATGACAAAGAAAATAATTAGGAAAATAAAAAGGCAGCTTATGAGCACAGGGAAGGCATTTGTAAATTGTGGACCTGATGAGGAGTTAATAGGCAAAATATATTAGGCACTCAAATAACCATACAGCAACCACAACAAAATTACCAAAAAGCAAAAAGCTAGAGATACTCTGAGAAAACATAGAATGCCCATGAAACCCTCCCCCTACCCCCCCCAAATGTTCAGCATCACTTATCATCAGGGAAGTGTGAACTGATGGAAACCTTGGTGAGACGTCATCTCGCAGTGGTAAGAATGGCTATTAAATATCAGTAAGTGTAGTCCAGGACATGGGAGAGTTGAACCTTTATACTGTGTTGCTGGGGAAATGCTGCCATTACCATGGAAAATGGCAAGAAGTTCTTCAAAAAATTAAAAATAAACTGCCCGTCTAATAATTTGGTGATCCTTCTTCTGGGAATATGTCCAAGGGGAAATATGTGCAACTCATAAAGTATTTACACGACCACAATCGTTTCAACTTTACAAACCTCCAAGATACACAAAACATAACTGTCCACTGACAGATGAATTTGTAAAGAAAAACAGTGCACATATAATGAAATAACGTTCTTACGTAGAAGAAATTGCTATTTGAGACAGTGTATGTGAAAATGGAGAGCATCCTACTGACTGGAATAATACAGACACTAGATGTTCATGAGTGGAGTCTGAAGGAAAGACGAAAGCAAAACAAAATGGTGGTTTGCATGAACAAAAAGGAGGGAATTGGAACACCTAAGTCAACCGAACCTACATTCTTGTTATAATTACTTGCTCCAGAAAACAATTATTACTATTTTGGAATATCCTCAGACATAGGATAGTTTTATATCTTCTATCCTGATGCCTTCTTCTATATTAAAGTTTTTATTGAATTCCAACAAGACTCAGAAAATAAAATATTTGTACAGTTCAACTTACATGCACAAGAAAAACAAGTCTGATTGGCTACCTCCTGTTTGTTTCCACCTTTAACTCTCTCCCCCAAGATCCTTAATGTGAAGTTAAATGCTTGTTTTATATTCTTAAGATGGGCTATTGAGACTAAGTATTGTGATGTGGACAGGCTAGTTAGGAACTTAAGCTTTTCTTGCCTCATCCTCCTGAGCAGTGGTGACACATATTCTTCTTTCTTTTTTATAAATTGTTTAAATGTACATTGTAGCTTTTGTGTCAGATAAATACCCATTTTTAACTGTAAAGAACATCAATTTTTAATTCCCCTAATTATTATGGCATTGGCCTTGTATATACCTTTTACCAACAACTCTCTTAAATTCATTTGTTAATTCAAACCATTTATCCTGATTTCTCCTTAGTGCTTTGACCTGGCCATTTCCTTGGCGGCCGTTTCTAATGTTTGGCATCTTTGCCTTGTGGGGAGCGGGGAACTGAGAAGCTCATTCCAGCCTTCATTTTTCTTCCTCAATTGCATTAGTAATTTCATATCTTTCAGCACAAACTAAGTTGCTTTGAGATGCATTTTGTTTTGTTATTATGCGATGGATTTCTGACATGCACGATATTTTCTAGAGAAAATGACCTACCCAATCTGCTTATCCTAAAAGAAAAACAGCGGGATGACATAAACAGGCAAGGAGAGTGCTTTGATATTGAGCTACAGTAAATTCAGATCTGCTTCTAGTCACAGAACTCAACGCCCCCAAGCAAAATAAAATGGGCTATGGTGATGAATGGGAGGTATTAGTAAAATTCGTGGACACAGCACAAGAAAGATCTGTAAGATTAAGGTGATAAACATCATTAATGAACCTTAAGACATCTTTATAGCCAAAGGACTTGAGGTAAAAAAATTCAAATAAAATGAAGACAAACATTAAAAATGATAAAATTAATGCTTAAAGAAGCAAATTAAAATGTGGATTTTTATTAGTCGTAACACTACAAAGGCTTGCCATGTACTGGGTATCAAACTAAATGGTTGCAGACATGTCATTATTGAACTCTCATAAAAGTCTTCGGTGGGGTAATATCATTCTGGTTTTATATATGAGAATATTGAAGACCAGAGAAATTAATTTGCTTATGATCACAAATTTAGGAAGAAATAAGACCTGACCAGTATGAATCTAAACATAATATTTTCAACCAAACACAAACTAAAAGGTTCTTTTGATAGTGTTTCTGACAGTATTAAACATTCTATAATAATTAAAATCCTTGAAATCAAGAAATGTAAAATATTCAGTCCAGACGTGCTACTAAGGATAATTCCTGTAAAAGAAAAGGAACTTAAGGTATTTAGAAAGGAATTAAACAGTACTTGGAAATGAATGGTAACAAGCCAGATAAATGTTTGGTATTAATAAACCACATATTTTAAAAGTGAAAATCAATTCACGGAATCAAGTTTCAAAGATTTAGCTGGGTAATATGTCACAGGCCTTTAATGTCTGCACACGGGAGGCAGAGGCAGGCAGATCTCCATGAGATCAAGTCCAGGCTGGTCTACATAGTGAGTTCCAGGTCAGCTGGGGCTACAGGGAGACCCTGCCCCCGCCCCTCAAAACACCAAAAAACGAAAGAAAATCGATTTATTAGGCATACAGCTTGTGCATTTCAGGAAGGACAAGACATAATACAATAAAAAGTCTTCATTCCTCAAACATCTCGTGAGCTACTTGACTGGGTGTAATGTTAAAGCAAGTAAAATAATCCAACAATAAGCTTATATTCGAAGCAAAGTTATTCATGTCACATGTATTTGATATGGTAAATTTCACACTTTCTAAGTACACAAGATCTCTTGTTTTTCATACCAAGGCCAAACAAATTAAGCTGCTTTTAGAAGAAAGCAACACTGGATTTCTGTGTTAGTCATACCTCCTCAAGTCCTCTGTGAGTGCCAGCATTGCTGTTCACTACCTCAGAGACTACTGTCAGTCACCAAACTCAAGTAACAGAGCACTCATGACTAACAAAATGAAGAGCAGAAAATGTAGTTGCTCCAGTGACTTTACCATTAAGCTGCTAATGAAGAGCAGAGCTCTGACAGAGACTCCAGATTCTGACTCAGCCCAAAATGCTCTCAGCTGTAACTGACTGGAGACTTGAGATGGCTTCAGTTAGTGCTTATCTGCCCATCTAAATTAATTACTGCATGGAAATTTAAAAACAGAGAATAAGAAGGATAAAAGCATATCTGGAAGGCAGAATAAAGTCAGCTAATTACAAAAACTACAGTTAAGATCCTACCAAGATCCTACTAAGAGCAAGCAAGAAGTAAGTAGCACTAAGATTAAAAGGGGCACCTTGACACATCTTAAATTAGGTTGTTAACCTGGCTCTGAAGACATATTTATGTCTGTGCCATTTGATGAAGCACATTAAAACAAATATTTTTAAATAGCCAAATGAATTCAGATATTTCCATGAAACAATGGAATAATGAGGTACCATTCTATTCATCTTTTTAGAGTTAATAAGTATTAAACTGAATTTTATTGTGCTGCATATGAATTAAAAATGTCCAAACAGGCAAAGGAAATACCAGTACCATTAAATCCTTGCTATTCTTCTGTATCTCCCTATCAGCTTTTGATGATATGTTTAACCATGTGAGAAACAAGGCTTTCAGTCTGTTTTGTACTATTTACCTCAGTGTTACTTTCTAGAACATAAGATGTGCTATTCTAAAACTTTTACCACCAAAGAAACCAGATATACACTGGATATGTTAAAGACAATCATTTTCCAGAAAGCAAATTCTCCTGAATAATGATTATAAAGCAGATAATATCCTGCTTTAACCACTATGGTCAGCAAACAATGGAAAATAGTCTCACAGTTTAATATAACAATTATAGAGCAACATTGTCCTTGCATTCATAAATCCAGTAGCATCCATTTAAAATTCAATATTGAACTCCATTCTTATGAAAAAAAAAAACTTTGGCTCTTCTAGGGCTCAGGGGTTAAGAGCACTGAACTTCTCTTGGAGGGGATCAGGGTTCTATTCCCAGCACCCACCCACATGAAAGCTAACAGGCCTAACTCCAGTTCCAGGGGATCCGAAGCTCTGACTGCCTTGAGCATTGCACAACATGGGTGCACTTATACACATGCACCATAAAACTCATACATATAAAATAAAAATAATAAGTAAAATATTTTTTAAAAACTTTAGCTCTTCAAGCACGAAGCAAATTACAAATGACAAGATCCAGTAGGTATAGCCTTTAAAGTGGGTAGCAAAAATAATAAAAGCATCAGATCTTTAAAAATATTTTATTATTTTTATTTGAGTGTTTGACCTGCATGTATATAAGTGTACTACATGTGTGTAATGCCCTGTAGACACCAGAAGAGGGTGTCAGATCCCCTGGACCTGGAGTTACAGATAGCTGTTAGCCATCATGTAGGTGCTGTGAATTGAACCTGGGTCATTTGGAAGAACAGAAAATGTTCTTAACTTCTGAGCCACCTCTCCAGCCTCAAAGCATCATATTTTAACTAGTTAGCAGTACTAGTACACTATGGAAAGTTTAAGAAGACTTTTGTTTGCATACATCATAGATTTTATTCAAATGTGTATATCAGCAAAAATGAACTGTTTGTTACCTGTTAGGAAAAAAAAAGTTGGATTTCAAACTCATACCAGTTATGTTAAAATAACTTTAAGATAAAAATGGAAATATAAAATATAAAATCATGAAAATGTTGAAAAAAATTTGGTGATCATTTCAACAATCTAGGATGAGAGACTGTTTTATTAAAATATCAAAAAGAATTCAGTGAAATAAGAATGATGAATTTCACAAGATAAAAATGTAAATTTCTATGTTAACTGTTATCATAAAGTGTAGAAAACCAATAGAAACTATCAAAATTATTTGTCAGTTACATAGACAGTAACCTCTTGACCTTATTCAATAAAGAACATTTATCAGTCATCAAAGAAAATAAACAAAAGGATATAAAAAGATAAAGTGAGAAGCACATGGGCTTAGGAGATGACTAGAGTAGAAAATGCTGGAGGAGGATGCATGAGGGCCTGAGTTCAGATCCCTAGTCCCCTGCATAGAAACCCTGGCTTGGTGAGTATGTCTATAACCCTTGGAGAGGCATGAGTGTAGACAAGAGGATCTTGTCTCACTGACCAGCCTAGCTAATCTGTAAGCAGCAGGCTCAGTGAGTGAATGTGTTTTGAAAGAAAAAATGGAGAGCAATCAAGGAAGACAACCACTGACTTCCAGCCTGTGCACACACTGACACATACACACAAGCACACAACAGACAGACACTATGCACATTTGTGCACTTTCACATGCATGCCTGCACGCACACACACAATTCTTTTAATGATAACTCAGGCCAGAGGCTGGCTAAGTGGGTAAGGGTGCTTGTTGCCAAGCCTGAAGACTTGCTTTCAATCCCCAGGACCCACATAGTGGAAAGAAAGAACTGACTCCTGCAAGTTGTCCTCTGACCTCCACATGTACACCATGATATGTATTCCCCCCACAATAAAATAAGTAAGTAAACGTAAAATTTTTTCATGACAACTCCAAAGAGCCCCACAATATACTAAAATGCCTTGATTCATTAGTAAACAAAGAAATGCTACTAAAATAGTAACAGCAAATATTTTCATGCATCCTATTAGTTGATAACCTATGGGTAGACGACTCATATTGGGGAGAACATGAGCGAATGGGGAAATTCTTCCCACTACAAGTTCCAGCCTCATCCTGTATGTACTCTGGTCTACTCTCAGCTTCAACTACCTCTTCAGGGAGTCACTTCCCTATGTTGTGTAATAGATACCACCATGTTTTACTATATTATTCAGCAGGTAAAACTAAAATTTGAATCCCTAATACATATTAATGCACTCAGAAATTTTATTAAATTTCAACAGAAAAGAACATGGGATGCTAATAAAATAGTACATAGGACATTGAGAGTGCTGCAGAAATGGAAATCCAGAGCATCAGCTGTAAGTGCTGCATAAATGTACTGTGGTCACTTGTTCTTATTTCTCACCTTGAGCATATCCTGACATTCTGACAGAATAACACGTACAACCCGAGAGTAGACTAGATAGCTGAGCTGGCTGGTGCCTCTGAACAGACCCTGTCCCTTTCTCTAGGGGCTTTAACCTTCATCCTCTTGCTATGTTACACCATTTAATTTCAGTCTAATCTAATGTTGAATTGTACTTTAAATATGGATTTGTTTATGTTTACTATTAAGAGGCAAACATGAAGAAAATAAACTACATTTTGGCCAATGGATGGGAATTTTTTCCTGTACATTTGATTCTATTCTTAAAGGAAAAAAATAGAAGTTGAGATCAGGTAAACATTAGTTAGCAAGAATTCATTAGCTTTTGTTAACAAAACTGCAAATATGTCATGAAATAAGGGATAATTTCCTTCTGGTTATCACAAGAGAGAATGATCTGGCCCCCAAATGAGACAAAAGATGAACCAACAGCAGGCAAAGCAGGTTTCTGCCTGCTTTGTGCAAGTAAGGCCCCAAGGCCTCTAATATGTGGGTTAACTCCCTCAGAAAGGACCAGAAGAGGGAAGGCAGCCTTCCTCTAATACACACGAGTGTAACAGGACAGAAAGTAACAAGGAAATATGAGCTGCCATCATCGACTGAGGCTGCTGTTACTGGTGTCCTATCTTTCTCTCAAGGATAAGCTCTGAGATCAAATGGTAGCTGTTAGACTTGGAACAAGAAGAGAAAGATTGCCTCCCAAAGGCGTTCTTCATCTGAAGTAACCATTAACTCCATGCCAGCTAAGGAGTAAAATGCACAGCTCCTAAGACTCACCCATCATGTGGTAGGGCGTTGGAGAACAGCATGTTTGTAGGCACTGAGGATGGACAGCAGGAGGATGAAGGGGAGGTGGCTTTAAATACCTGGTATTTCTATTTTTCCTATCCATATACTAAACAGATTAATGATTTTAGTTGCGTGTATAGGACAAGCACGGATAGGGATGCCACTTACTTTTAAAAATATATGGAAGTTGCCGGGTGTGGTGGCACACGCCTTTGATTCCAGCACTTGGGAGGCAGAGGCAGGTGGATCTTTGTGAGTTCGAGGCCAGCCTGGTCTACATAGTGAGTTTCAGAACAGGTGGGGCTACAAGGAGACCCTGTCTTAAAAAGACGAATATATATATGGAAGTTGAGATGGCTCAGTGGTCAAGAGCACTGGCTGCTCTTACAGGAGACCAGGGTTCAGTTCCCAGCACCCACATGGCAGCCATCCATAACTTCAGTTCCAGGGGATCCGATGCTCTCTTCCGGCCTCTGCAGGCACTGCATGGACAATTGCACTTATACACATGCAGGCAAGATATTCATACACATGAAATAAATTTTTTAAAAATATGAAAGAATGATTCATTGAAAAAAAAAGCAGTTTTAAAATGCTAATGTGTAACAGAAATTAAGCAAGTAGCCATTCCATAGCTAAAACAGATTGCTTCTACAAACATTCTGAGGGTATTACATGATGAAAAGACTGCAAGATGGGGCCTGGATAGATGCCTCTGTGGTTAAGAACTCACAATGCTACTGCAGAGGACTTGAGGTTGGTTCCAAGTCTGGGCATCAAACGGTTCACCACCTCCTCCACCTCCAGCTCCAGGGAATCCAATGCCCACTTCTGGCTTCTGTGGGCAACTGTACTCATGAGCACATAACCACACACAGACACACATGCATACACATCATTAAATAAAAATAAAAATTATAATCTTATTTGACATAGAATAATTAAATTCATGGTACCAAATGATGCTGGCAAAGTATTTTAATTCCTTCAACAATATTAGGGCAACTCACAAGTTTTCTGTGTTACCATCCTTCATTGGTGTGTGCATTCTAAGATCTTTGTGGCCTCTGTCTTTAAAATGAAAATGAGAATGCACTTTCAATTTGCAATTGCACCGTCTGTGAGCGATAATGCACTCATTTTGTCATGCAGCAGGCCATTTTCTATTGCTCGTCATTTCAGAATGAGTAAAATAAGTCTTTGAAGAAAAATGTGACATGAAAAGCATGACCACATTCTGCAGTACTGATCTGGCATGTCCTGTGATAGATTCTTTCAAACAACACGTATCACTGCTCTTATCTCTCATCATCACTGCAAATGCATCATTTATCCGGGGTTTATCCTCCATGAACAGTAAGTGCCAAAGAAAGCAATAAATACCACTTCTGTTTTGACAAGCATTACAAATGCCAAGGGAAGACATACCACATGGCAGGAAGCCCTGCACCTGAGGTACACGGTGAGTGAAAATTTTAAATCGGTGCATGTTGACATTATCATCATCATCATCATCATCATCATCATCATCATCATTATTATCATCATCATTATTTAATTGGATAAAATAAATGCATTACTTAGTTTTATCTTTTGTTAACTTACAAAGCAACATTGAGATTATTACAAAAGTCACTTGTCATTTGTCTACCTGCTTTAGGAACAAAGAGTAAACTACATACATACAACTTGTCTAAATGCATGTTTGTGCACATAACAGTTCTACAGCTCATGTTATTACAGTTTCTAAACTGAGATGTTTTCTTGGCATAGCTGTTCACAAGGATTTCTTGAATTATAAATAATCTTTTTTATGTTTAACATGTTCTTTTAAATAACTCCTTTAGTTCAAAATCTATGCTTTAAGAACAAATCACTGTGTAACCCATATAAGAATAAGCAAGTTGCATGTGATGTTGTTCTTTTCAATGAAAAATCATGGCTCAGCTGGAAAAGTAAAAATAAGAGGAAATAGTATAATATGATTTTTATTTACATTCACTTTGAAGAGAAAAATTCATATTTCCAAAATGTTCACATTTAATCACTGTCTGACTACATTATTTTGTAAACATTTACCAATTCATAGGTGTCATATAAATATTATACTTTTCAGAAAATGATTTTTTCCTATAAACAATTTCCTCTCCTTCCCTTATTTTTATTTGATTTCAATTCATGCTAACATACACTTTCTTTATAAGCTTCATATAAAAGAGAAAAGAGGTTGTGGAATGAAAGCAGAAATGAATGGCCAAAATATTTATATTTCTCTTTATAAAAATATAAAGATATCCCCACAAATATAAAACTAAGAAGGGATCAAGTAGAAAGAGTGAATTTTCCCTAAAGGGTGAGAGCTCAGAAAGCACTAATTTAATGTTCACATCCACAGAGCTCCTAGGACTGGAAGAAAGCTGGAAAGCTTTGCAACATCAGGGGCTGGAGAGGCTGATCTGCACAGACCTGTGGCTCTCCTTCACTGCCACTCCATCCTACTCGCCCACCACACAGCTCCTGTAGCAAACAACCAAGGGCCAGGCCTTGGAGGAAAATATTCATTTATAAAGAAATTGATGAAAATGCTAGTAATTAGTGTAGGTACTACTGGCCTTCGTAACATCCACTGAATTACGGCTTTCCAAAGACCCAAACAAATGATCAGCTACAACCCGCTCATTATATATCAGTTGTGCAAGTGAATATAACAACTAATCTATGCAGTCACACAACTCATGGTTTATGCTCAAACATTCTTAATATTCAATATAAAATCAATA
Source organism: Nannospalax galili (assembly GCF_000622305.1). Taxonomy (NCBI): domain Eukaryota; kingdom Metazoa; phylum Chordata; class Mammalia; order Rodentia; family Spalacidae; genus Nannospalax; species Nannospalax galili. The sequence continues at coordinate 11,184,577 of NW_008349068.1, read as the reverse complement.
ACCAGAAGCCATTCATGGTATGTCTGAGGCATTGTGTAGAGAATGTGTTTTAAAAAGTAAGAGCAAGATTCCAGGCAAAAGAGCACTGCCAAGGTCAAAATATAGTGCAAAAATCTAATTATCTGGAAGAATAAGTAACTTTCATTAAGGTTCATTAAACAAGAACAGGAAGCCATGTACAAATAATCGGAGCTCAAATAATTAGAGGAATAGTACAGCAATGAGAAAAGCAAGGAAGTGGGGGGGGGCACCAAAGGTTAAAAGACGAAGCAGGGATGAGGTGCGGAGGGTAGGAAAGGGAGCTGTCATGGGTGGGCTAACCAAACTAAGGATGTATCTAGTGGAAACCCACTAGATAGTAAGTTAACTTCAAAATACAACTTAAAAAGTGTTCATACAGAATTACCTGCATGGGTAGACAGTGTTACTGCCAGGTGTCATGGGTTATTAAATGAAAATCACAGTATAAGGCATGAGGTATCTCCCTCTACTACTGGACAGGGAGGCTCCAGAGGTCTTCAAAACAACACAGACTATTACCATTGCCCTTGACTACCCTCCATAATTACATGGCATAGCAGTTTGAATCAGAGATGTCCCCCACAGGCTCAAGTATTTGGACACTTGATCCCCTGTTTGCTGTTTGGCCATGTTATGGAACCTTCAGGAGGTCAGCCTTGCTGGAGGAAGGACATCACTGAGGGCTGGCTTTGAATGTTTATAGCCTAGCCGCACTTCCAGGTCACTCTGTATTCCCTGATATGGTCAAGAAATATGACCAGCCAGCTTCCTGCTCTGGCTGTCATGCTTTCCTGACCGTTATGCGCTCTCTGGAACCGCAAGCCAAAGAAAACTTTCTCCCGTAAGTTGATTTTGGTCATGGTATTTTATTGCAGCAACAAAAAGTAGCTACTACATGTGGCAAAGCATTCTTGCTGAAGATGCACATTTGGGCTGTAGGACACAGGAAAGCAAACACACCAGGAAACATTCTCTCTGCTGGCTAGCTTTCACAGTGCTGGAAGCTACGATGCAGGCTGCTGGGCTAGAAAGAAATTAATGGCACTGGACCCCACATACTGTAGTACTGACTGCCAGTCAAGATATGCATACCGGTGTGATTGTGGCAAGAGTGTTATGCAATGGCTAACTACTTTCTTGTTGAATTTGAGTCCTGCTCCAGAAGAGGAAAGTTCATGCCTGCTGTTGTAATCCTGGGCAAAAGCACATGGCTGGAGAGGCCATAGGCTCTAGGACAGAGCCTGCTATTGCTATTTTGTTAAATGGTCATATTGTCAAATTACATCCTAAGTATTTATTTTATGCCCTCCCACCTGAGCTGCTCACAACTTTGGTCAGAAAAGTCTCTTATTGCAGGAAGCAGCAGTCAATGGTGAGAAAACTGAAGTACAGAAAACAGTAAGTATTCAGCCATAAGTGGAACATCTGTATTAAATCCCCCAGTATCAAAACTCAGGAACATTACAGAAGAGAAGGCAGAAAAAAAATGTAAAGCTACAGGATGGGGAGGAGTGCAGTGAAATGCTGTCTCGGGTGTGGCGTGGCCATTATTACACTCATGAACTCACAGCAGCTCTGGTTACCTGCACACAAGCTGCACAGTGAGGCTGCCAAACTTTCAACACAGATGGGGTTAATGATCCCCAGGTCCCATAACTTACTGAGGAGCTACCAACAGTGGCTAGTTGCTAGGGGTGGGAGAATCATTCTTTTATGAGGGTGTGGCCACTGGTAGGTGGTAGGGGATGGCCTCATACCCATGCACATGTGGTCAGTACTAAATGGACTTAATGACTTATAAAAAAATTAATATTGGAGGGGATATGTTAAAATGGATGTAAGGGGCTTGGGGGAGGGCCTGAAAGGGTATATATGATAACATTTCATTACATACATACAAGAATGTCTCAAAAAATAAAGCCTATTCAAAAATCATAGTTCCTTGAATTTGAATGTCTCATTCTCAAAAAATAAATAAAATAGTAGAAATGAAGAAGATGGCAAATGCATGAAAAAGGTGTAAGTAAACAACATTAATCCCAGGGAACCAAAACACATCAAAGGACCCAAAAAACAGCAGACAAAAGCATGATTCTAATACAGGTTTGTCTGTAATACATGATTCTAATACATATTTCTCTGTAATACATGATTCTAATACATGTTTGTCTGTAATACATGATTCTAACAGCTCAAATGACTGAGTAGAAAATTGAGTTTAAAAAACAAAAATTAAAGATTAGCATCTAGATTTATCATGGTAAAAATTGCAAAAATAAAAGAAACTTAAATGAGGGGGAAAATATTCCTAAAAGGGCAGAAAACTAAGTTGGTTTCTGATTCCCTATTAGCATAATTGGATCATGCACTGTGATGAAGGGAAGTTTGCAGTAACAAGAATAAAACAAATTAGAACTCTCAAAGTCTATAGTCTATCCATCTATACATCTAGCATTAGAAACTGTGTAAAGATGCTACAGGAATTGTAAAAACTAATGCTGACAAGTTAAAATAGTGGAAAATTGGGGGGGGCATCTAAAATTTAACATAAAAAGTTACATGCCATCACCTGGAGTTAGCCTGGGACGGTTGGCTGGCCTCTTGATCACTAATTCAATTTTGAAGGTGTACACCAAGAGAATAGCCACTTTTAGTCTTCTGGAGTCCTTGAGGAACATGTTTCCACCCATGGTCTATGTGACATCTCCCTTTTAGGAATTCCTCTCATTGACTATGCACCATCAGGAGCAGTCCGTACTGAGTTTTCCTCTTTCTGCACTAAGCTTCTGGGATGTATGGATATTCACTGTGCATGCATTCTTCTATAGAGCACTGACTTCATAGAAACAATATTGGTGTGTCAGCAAATAGCCACCCTGATGTGTGTTTATCTGTATCACACTCAATTATCCTTGAACTAGTCAGTGACTTGACCAGCATCTTCAAGCAAACCTGCTTTTAATTCCCTGACATCTGATAGAATGTCATCAGCTAGAAGGAGCGCCAGTGCTGACAAATGGGGCATTTCTAAATCGAAGTTTCCCATCACTGCTGTGTCTTAAAGGCAATCGATTCCCCAGAATATGTCTTTCTACCTTTATTGTATAACTTCTCTATTTTTTTCAAGAGTGTTATATTTGGAATTTTAAATTTTTAAGACTGTGGATTTGAGACTTCAGACCTTAGGGGTTTGGGGATTTGGACATTTGGAATTACGCAGTATTGGGTCTTCTGAGATAATGATCAGCACCAAAAAATATACATTCCTAGCACACCTTTTAGTTTTTCAGCAAACAATATTCAGCCATAGTAAATTTTAACAAAGAGCTTACTACCACCCTGTTTTTGTCAAGTCCCTGTGGCTTGTGCTATTATTTGAATCATAACTATCATTGAAAGGCCCATGTGTTAAAGACTTGGTCTCCAGGGTGATATTCTTAGGGGATAGTGGGTCTATATTTAGTCCTTTGGTGAGGTCACTTCCTCTTCTGTTCTGGACTTCCTATGACTTGTGTGGACACCCTGCAGCACCCTCCTGCCACACTGTGTTTTTCTTCATAGGCACATAGCAATGTGGCCTCATGATCCTCGACGGGAACCTCCAGAAGTGTGAAGCTTAACAAACATTTGCTTAAGTTCATTGATCCAAATTATTTTGTTAGTATAGGAAAGCTTATACAGACAGCAAGAAAGATTCAAAATACAGGCTATAGATTAGGTTGAAAATGTTATTAATCTTGAAAAACAAAAGCACAGATGACATTTAGGATGAAGGGAAATGAGACAAAAGACAACTACACAGTTCGTGAATCAGAACAGGGTTTTAGATATATTGGTTACTGTTAATTGAATTACATTATTTCCATTGAAGAAAAGAATGGCACAATGATATGAAGTGGAGTATCTGAAGGTTAAAAGTAAATGGATTAATTAACCAACAGAATAGGAAGTCAAATAACATTTAACGCAGGTAAATCCAGAAATAAAATATGGGAAGTACAAGAAAGAAGCACAAACACAAATGTTCAAGCATGGCTACCTCCCAAAGAAAACCTGACATAGTTAAGAGTGGAACAGCAAGCGGGTAAACCTTCGGTAAAAGTTAACTTTCTTTTAACCAGAATGCAAAATACTCAATGGATTCAAAAGCAGGAGGCTCATATGCCCAGCAGAGAGGCAAATTTAAAAGCCTAGAAGCCTCAAAAGCAGGTGGAAATCTCCCAGAGGAGCCTGGAAACACCATTAGAGGCAACAAAGCAGGATTCAATTGGTATGGTAGTGTGTGTGTGTGTGTGTGTGTGTGTATACATGCATGTGGATGTATATAGGTAGATATACAGATTATTATATGGTACATTGTAATAGCAAATATATACATACTAATATTTTACAATGCTATTAGGATATATTATAGTTATGGTCAAAACAAAATACCTGTGGATCCAATAAAATATGTAGACATAGACACATACACACTTATTATACAAATTTTATAATTGGATAAAACGATAGTTGACATACTTGTAGAAGCAGTTATAGGCATGTGTATAATCATCCTTTCTTACATGTAGTTTTGTTTTCCTTAGTTTCAATCACTTGAGATCTATCTTGGCCTAATAACACTAACTGAAAAAGTTCATAAATATTCAAAAGATTTATATTGTGTGGCTTTCTGAGTAGCGTGAGGAAATCATGAGCCATCCCACTTTCCTCACCCAGGATGTTGAGCATCCTTTCGTGTTACATATCCATTCTGTCTACCCTACCCACCCACCACTCACTTAGTTGCTGTCTTGGTTAAAAGACTGGCTGTTATGGTGTTGCAGGGCATGTCTATGTAACCCTGAGTATGTGCCATCCATGGGTACAAGCACCGAATGTACATTATGGAATGTATGTTGAACACTTCTTAACATGTTTCTTAGCCATTTTTATTTCTTATTTTGTGAATTCCCTGTTCATTTTCATAGCCTGTTTTTTAATTGTGCCAGTAGGTTTCTTGATTCCTTGTTTTTTGTGTTCTTTGTATAGTCTGGATATCAATTCTGTCAGATGTATAGCTGGTGAAGAATTTCTCTCACTCAGCAGGCTTCTTCACTCAATTCGTTTCTTTTGCTGGACAGAAACTTTTTAAAGAAGTCTCATTAAAACAAATATTTTATTAATTTAATTTCATGTGTATGAGTATATTGCTTGCATGTACGTAAGCGCACCCATGTCATACAGTGGCCCTGGATATCAGAAGAGGGCACTGGATGCCCTGGAACTGGAGTTATGGACAATTGTTAGCTGCCATGTGGGTACTGGAAATCAAAACTGGGTCCTCTGCAAGAGCAGCCAGTGTTCTTAACTGCTAAGGATCTTTCCAGCCAGAGCTAGGCCATTCTTAAAGGTAGCAAAGAGCCAAGCCACTTTGTTATGTCAGCTAGAGTGTTATTTCCTAATCTACTTCCTACATTCCATAATCATGCAGAGCCCCATTGCCAAACAAGCAAGAAGCACTCTTCAAGCTCAGAGCCTCCAAAAACATGCAAACTAACCAACTCAGAAATGCTCACCATGCCCTGCCCTGCCTTTCCAGCAGGAGCATTACTAAAGACCTTGGCCTACTGCTTTCCCTTTCTACCTGTCTTATTCCTCCTGATCACCTATCAGTCTTTTCCATGTGGCATATTGTACTGTGCCTATTTCTTTGTGTGCTAAGACATGAAAAAACAATGTCAAGCAATAATGCCTAAAACACCAACTGTGTGCTGTGCTTATCACAGGAAACTTAGGGCCATATGCCAAGGGGTAGTGTTTATAATTAAAGGTGATCTGGGTTTCTAAGGATCAATTGAGTCTCTGACTTACTTTAGGCTCTTAAACTAAGTTTATAACTACTAGAACTCCAGCTCTGAACATCATTCAAAAATCTGGCTCCTCGTATATTTTGAAGCTTACCAACTGTGTATGTATAAGAGAGAGCGAGAGATGGACAGATGACACCTGAAGTCAACTGCCCATACTACAGACATAAATGTTGTATGATCATCAAGGGCTTGAAAAGTCTTTCTAACGCCTCTGGACAGGTAAAGTTTTCTGAAACTCATTCTTCTAGGCAACCTCAAGACAGAAAAGTTACTGAGCCTCATCAGGTTATCACTCCAACCAGATGTTTCCTTCTGGCCTTCTTTCCTTTCTCATCATCACATTCTTCATTGTTTCTGGTCACTCCTCCTCACTGTATCCTTCACACATCCCCATTTTATGGATTACCACCTCCCAACATCTTTGCAAAACACTACATCAGCTTTCTGCCTTCAGGGAAACCAGGATTCACACTCAGTCACTCTACTCCTTCATTGTATTTGAGGCCCTTCCCTCTCCTCCTAATACAGAGTGCGCCTGAAAGCCAGACCCAGGTGCACATAATCTGTTGGGAAGCTTTACTCAGCTGTCCCACAGACAAACAAATTTTATCATATCATTAATCAAACAGTCTTTCCTCCCAAACCTGTCCCTCAACTCTGTCTAGTATTCTAGTGAATGAAAATGTCAGCCTTGGTATCCATGGCAAAATGTCTGGACTTTCTCTCATACATACTACATAAAAAGTCAACCACCACCACCACGTGTGATGGTGCATGTCTTTTATCCAAGCACTCTGGAGGCAGGGGCAGGAAGATAAGGATCTGAAGGGAGAACACCAGAACTTGCATAAAAGTCCAGCATGGTGGAATTCGCCTGTATTCCCAGAACTGGGAAGCAGAGACAGGAGTATCTTCAAGGACTTGTTGGTTATCAACTTAATGAAAATAGTGAATTTCAGGTTCAGTGAGAGACACTGCTTCAAAAAATAAAGAAGAGAGTGCTTGAAGAAGGCACAAAAATGGACCTTTGGCCTCCACATACACCTACATGGGCACAAACACACACCACACACACACACACACATACACACACACACACACACACACACACACACACACACACATACACACCCCTCCAAAATGAGAAAAGAAGACACAAAAGAAGACCTGCTGGCAGACCTCTTAAATACCAAATCTGTCAGTTCATCTTCATCATCATATAAGATAAAGGGACTCACTTCTCCCTGCGGTGCTCAACAGGTGTTAAGAATTGTGAGAGCACTGTTAAAGGCTACTAAATTCACTATTGGTGATAATAGTAAGTCCTTATTTTGAGTGTTCTTTCTTATGTTTATTTTTCTGTAAGAAGTAAAGATGTTAGGGGATGAGGAATTTTACTTCCTATTCCACAGCTCTGGGACTCTATCTTGCTGCCCTGACTGCCTTGAACAAAAGGACTGTCAATCAAACATCCAGCCAAACTACCCTCATGCCGGTACCAGCCACAGTGAGATGTCCACTAACACCTTGAGGAAGCTAAATGACTTGTGTAGTTACCTGTTCTGGCTCCCACAGGTGAGCTGAGCTAGGGTTATTTCAAACTGTAATAGACTTTTTGCCATCACAAGCCTCAGTGAACTCTAGATGACCCTTCAGCCATTTCTGCTGAGATTAGAGTGGGAGCACTTCTCCTGGTGGTTTATGAGAGTATATCCTGTGATTGGTGCAAATGGAAACATGCTGTGATTGGTATAAACAGCAATCTTCATTCCCATGAAAGGTTTGCTATGGTTGGTTGCTGCAATCTCTCCTTCTTGACTGCATAAGTAAATTGTTGGGTTTACTTGGGGAGCCTGCTGAGAGATGCCTTCCTATGTTTCCTCCCCTGATGTTGTAGCATTGTGTTCAATGAAAAGCTTCTTTGGAGTGGTCTTTTCTTGCCTACTTTTAGTTGATAGAGCAGATTGATTTGGTAACATGCAGAAAGAGACAGCTGAGATGATGGAGCAGCAATGGCAGCCACAGCAGAGGAGCTGGCAAGCTGAATCCCATAAGCAGAGAAAGGCTGGGGCTTTACAGCTGAGGAACAGATGGAACCACAGGATTTGCAGCTGACAGCACCACCAGCAGCAACAGAGAAGCAGCAGCAGCTCCCTCCGGAATAGTGGCAACTGTGACAGTGGCCAGAGCAACAAGAGGCAGCCAAACAACTCCAGTGCACAGCCAGAGGTGGAAAAGAGGGAAAAGAGTACAGAGGTAGAGAGAGTAGAGAGCTGAGGCTGAAGAGGATAGAAGGCCATAGAGCCAGAGAGTAGGAAGAGCAGCCTGGCTGCTGGAAGAGTTCCAGACATCTGTCAGGTCTTCAGCACTAACAGTCTGAGACATCACAGACCAGGGAGTTAAAACACTGGCCACTAGCAAAGGTTGAAGAATCCCAACTTCCTAGGTCTATACAAAAGTCACAACACTTACAGACTTAACAGTCTTTCTAGCCGGGTGTGGTGGTGCATGCCTGTAGTCCCAGCACTTGGGAGGCAGAGGCAGAGGCAGGCAGATCTCTGTGAGTTCAGGTTATCACAGGTCATATAAAGGACACGGAACCTGGGTTCCATCACTTACTATCTTTGTCATGATCCTGGATGTTTCCTAAGGCTCAATTCCCTTATCCAAAAAAGGAAATAATAACAGCTTCACGTAGACCAAGATTAACTGAGGGATGAATTTAGGTATAGTTCTTCCCAACGCTCCACTAAAAAAAAAAAAAAAAAAAAGAAAAAAAGAAAATCTTTCTATTCACTGCCTTCAAAATGTGTAATCCTGAACAGCACCACCTGCTGCTGCTCCTTCCTGCCTGCTGCTGCTCACAATGTTCCCAAATGCCAAGGGATAAAAGACCTGCCAAAGACCAACAATTGAAGACCTTTTCCTTCCCTGCCCACGATTGCTATCTGGAAGTAGCAAAAGGACCCCAGACAGCTGATCAACACCCTGTAGTTGCCTTAACTCATCAGTCCCCATCTCTTACCTCAACAGATTGCAGATTTATTCCCAAGCTGGCATCACAACTTCAAGTTTTGCTTGACTTTAGTTCATTTACCATTGAAAATGATCTTACTAAGCACAAAATTTTAAAGCCTAGTCCCCCTAGGACCCCCGCAGTGAAAATCTAAGGGCATTCTTAGGATAAAACTTGACTCTTCAGCCTAGCTTCACAGGGCTTGCATGGCCTAACCCAGGTCACCTGTCACCACTCTGCATGATCCCTGGGCTGTACTGAGACTCTTTAGATAGCTCCTCAGTACTTTGCTGATCCTGAGAGTCACTCCTTATCCTTACTTCCTAGCTTGTTCTAATTTATCCCCATCAGGCTGTAGATGAGCTGTCACATTGTGCAGACACTTTGGGGATAACATCATATCCAGATGGCACGTCTCTGCACTCCTTTAACACAACCTACTTCCCTCATCAGATAAGGCTGTATAATTATGCTCTCTCTAACTGCCAGACTCAAAGGCCTAGAAGCTATGCCAAAAATTGGTAGGAACTGTGTTTACATTTATTACTATGCCAAAATCAACCACCACAATGTATTGCTGCAAAAACTATTTACTGTTGAAACTTAAGAAACATCTAATTCAGTGTTGCATTCAAGCATTAATACAAAAGCTAGTACAAAATTACCTTTGAGCTAGAAAATACCTGCCATTTACTTAGTTCACATGCTAATTTTGAATTTAATATCTCCTTTCTCTCCTCTCCACCTCCTTTCTCTCTCCCCCTTTTTCTTTCTTTCTGAGACAAGGTCTTACCACATAGTGGCCTGGGCTGATGTCAAACTTGTTATAGCCAAGGTTGACCTTGAATTGCACACTCCTGTCTTAAATGCCTCCTAACTGTGGGATTTCTGCTTTGTGCCCTTACATTCAGCGTGTATTTTGTCTCCTGAGGAACTGTTTCCTGAATATTAAATGTGGGGACACAACATCTAATGATTATATAGATTAAAAAATAAGTTTTTATCCTTCTGTAGCTTCTTAAGCATAAAAATAGTAGTATAGAAAGGCACAGACAAAACTGTTTAGTTTTACAGAGTCCAAAGAAATATGACTTTTCAAAGCTATAAACAGTTTTTAGCTAAGTCAAAAGCTATCACCAGCTTCATAGTCAAGTTACATCATAAAATACAGATAATCTACTATACTAAGATTGGAACTATCACATTAGCTACTTTATACATATATAGTATATTTAGAGGACCAAATTAGCAATTCTAGTCTTTGTTTAATATTTACAAGGGTCTCAATGGAGTAAGGATACTTTTTTTCAGCAGTTATTAGTCATTTTGTAATTGAACTGTTTTGTCTTTTTATTGAAGCCATGTGTTTATATTTTTAATTAGAAATATATGGTAATTTTATCACATTTCTAAAATAAGACCATTTTTCTATTAATCATGTGGTAGTAATTGATCCCTAAAATAGCTATATTCATTCTCTTGCCTGTTTTTTCTCATTGCTGTTGTTTTTGTTTTGGGTTTTTGATACAACGTCTCACTAGTTACATCAGGTTGGCCTGTAACTCACTATATAGCCCAGCTGGCATCAAACTCAAAGTCTCCTTACCTCAGGCTCCTGAGTACTAGGAATTATAGGCACCATCCTGCCTGGGTGCTTATATTCCTGTTTTAAAATGAGTATTTGGTGAGATTTCAGGATATTATAAAGCTTCTTCATAGACAAGGAAATAGTGAAAATCAAGTAGAGAGGCAGGTTTCAAAAGGTCAGAATGCCTTTGCTAGCTATACATCTGAGAGGCTTGATGTCTAGAATATACAAAGAGCTCACCAAACTAAAAATCAAATGACCCAAAGGATAAGTGAGATAAATAAATGGTTAGATAGTTCTCAAAAAATGAAATAAAAGTGATGAATAAATAAATACATGTTCAATATTACTTACCAACAGAGAAATGTAAATAAAAGTGCATTGGGATTCCGTCTCGACCCAAGTAGGATGGAGTCCTCAGGAAAATTACAAATGCTAGGTTGTGCAGATATAGACAACCGTGAGCCCTTATATACTGCTGGTGAGAATATAAGCCAGTCCAGTTGAAGTTCCCTAATATCTAAAAGTAAGCCTACCATGTAGCCCAACTATACCACTTGGTATGTATCCAAAACACTCCAAGTCAGCATCTCACTGAGATATTTTTACACCAATGTTTATTGCAGTACCATTTATAATAACTAAGCTATGGCACCAATTAAGGTGTCTAATAACAGAAGAACAGATAATGTTGATAAAAAATATACTATATTATAGACACAGATGACATGAATTATATAAAAACTAGAAATTATTAGTTGTATAAATATAGAACTTTGCACCCACCATTCCTGGTGATGCACACCTTTAATCCTAGCACCTGAGAGGCAGAGGCTGGCAGATCTCTGTGAGATGGAGGTCAGCCTGGTCTACATAGCATCAGTAACAACAAAACCCCTGTGCACTCTAAATTAGGAAACAAAACTTCTTCGCGAGCACTCCTTTTGGGGATTATATTCCACTTGCAAAGCACCTAAATTATTATGTAAAATTCAAACTCTTAAAGCAAAGAAGCCTCAAAATAGGTTTAGATAAAGGAAAAATAGAAAAGGCGGGTCGCAGAAATGATGTCCATGAAGAGCATTATGAATCAGGATTCCTTTCCTTTTGTTCAGTCACTGTATTTGAATAATGTTTTGGATCAGTGTGGCCAAAGATGTCTCAGTGGTCTCATTTCATCCTGTACTAAAATAAATCTAAAACAATTCAAGTCTGATGTTTCTTTCAAAACTAGACCATGCCTTGACCTGTATCGGTGTGATATAACAAGCAAACACAATCACTCAGTGGAACAGAAGAAGCATTGCTCTCGCTCAGCACTTGTGGAGGTCAGATAATGCTGCCTGGTCGCAGTTACAGCAGCACTGCTCCTGCTGTCTTTCACTGGGCCACAGACCAGTTGACCGGAGGTCTTTTCATGCCTACGGTAGAGTCACAGAAAAACAACCCAAGTATGCACACACATGCCAAGAAATTTGTTGTATCCGATTTCTTAAATCATTCAAAATAAATGACAAGGCTAATGTCTCCACCAATAACCAGGGAAGTAGCATCCTTTAAAAGTAAGGAGAAAGAGTACCTATTTCTGAAAAGCAATTCCACAGGCACATACCAGCTGAGTGTATTCTACTACCATAGTTAAAATTCAGGGGCACACCTGGGTTCAAAGGTATTTGAGAAATGCAAGTGTCTGACTATGTGCTCAGATATCCTATGAAAAACGGTGAAATGAGAAAATGTGTTTTGGCAGAAAACACTTTTTTTTACCACAGCAATTTCCAAGAATCCTCAATACTCAAATTCATTACCAACTATGTGTCTAGCCATAATTTATTTCATGTAAAAATATACAAGATCATAAACAAAGATAACCCAAAGTCCATGTATATGTACATTTGGAGACACCTTTTTAAAATTTTTAAAAATATTTTATTTATTATTTTTATTTTATGTGTATGAGTGTATTGCCTGCATGTATGTGAGTGCACCCATGTCGTGCAATGCCGCAGAGGTCAGAAGAAGGCTTCAGCTTCCCCTAGAACTGGCGTTAAGGATGGTTTGTAGCCGCCATATGGGTGCTGGGAATTGAACCCAGGTCCTCTGCAGAGTAGTCAGTGCTCTTAACCACTGAGCCATCTTGCCAAATAAACCATGAACAAAGATCAAATCCTAATGGAAATCCAAAATTTTAATTTAAATAGCACCTATAAACACCTGTGCAATGCACTTAAAAATGGTATTTAGGAGGGACTTTATTAAAAACTTACAATAGTAGGTGAAAAATTAATTAAGTATGTATGCAACACAAAAAGCTGAATATAAAAGAAAGAGTAACATAAAGATCATAGAAAAAAGAGAGGAACAGGGGAGGCATGCTGGAGCAGCAATGGAAGAAAAGAACAAGGCTAAGAGAAAGTGATAACTCTTAAAAGTACCAAGAAAACTGATGTATCTCAGGAAAAACTGTAAGAAATTAGGAGACAAAAGAACTTTTGACAGGGAAGGAGCAAAACACAATCACAAATGAGAAAAACATGCAACTGTGGGTCCACTGGCTATTTAACAGATGATAAAAATGGGATGGATGCCTTTAAGCTGGTAAATTTAAAACTCAGACAACATGGTCAAATTAATGTATACTTATTACTTTATAATTTACCAAACTGATCTTTCCTAGTTTCAGTTCTGTGATAAAACACTGACCAAAACAAACTTGAAGAGGAAAGAGTGTATTTCATCATTCCATTACAGTCCATCCTAGAGGGAAGCCAGCTCAGGAACTCAAGGTGGTTCTGAACTTTGGAGGCAGGAACTGAAGCAGAGACCATGGAAGAAGCTATTTACTGGCTTGCTTCTTCTGGCTTGCTCAGCTACCCCTCTTTACACAGCCAGTTCGGCCTGTCTTCCTAGGGATGGCGTTAGCCACAGTGGGGCTAGGATCTGCTCACCAATTATCAAAGAAAGAAAAGAAAACGTACCACAGACATGGCTACAGGCCCGTCTAATGGAGGAAATGTCTCACTGAGCTTCCCTCGTCCCAGGTGACTCTGGTTTAGAGCGAGTTGACAAGAACTAATAAGAACAGGAGCTAAGGTAAGTCCACAGTTCTACTGTATTAAAAAGGAGGCAGAAGTCACAGGATAAAAACGTTTTCTAAGTACACAAGATTCCAATTAGTTTTACAGAAATTTCCACTTCATATTTAATATAAAAGTCTTTTACAGCAGGAAAAACTCTTCCAAAGGAAGAGCTAAACCAAAATTATAAGACAACGACTTTGGGGAAATTAAGGACTAATTTTATTCACAACACAAAAATAATCTTACTAATAGAAATGAGGCTCATAATAAAACAATAAGCTAGATCCAGCAGTATACAAACTAAACCACACATGAGAAATAGGTCTGATTTACTCTAGGAATGGAAGAAAATGCTTATTAGAAAATCCATAACAACATTTACCACATTGAAATATTAATGAAGAAAATCTCAGAAGTAGAAAATACAATAATTATGATAAAAAAGATCTTAATAGTTAAACATGCAACATATGATTATAAAAAATAACAAATTTAACAAATCTTACAGGAAAGGAGGGGGGTTTTTAGCCTGATAAAGAGTACCTGCCTATACAACAAATATCATTATTGGAATTGAATCATCAGAACCATTCCTTTCAACATAAACAGGATTAGAATGCCCAGCACTTCCACTTAACTCCTTTCTGGAGTTCCTAAGCAATACACAAAGAAAAACAAACTTTTCCAAGATTAGATAAGGAAAATCACAATTGTCATTATTCAAAGATGATGTCATTACTTACAAGAAAAATTCCACCAAACCTACAAACTGTACAAAAGAAGAGCTTAGCAAGGTCACTATTTAAGTAATTCCTGGTAAGCAAATGCATTTTATACAACAGTCACAAACAGAATATATTTTGTATTTATGCATGCATGCCAATGTAAACATCTATGAGATACTATTTGTCAGATATGTCATTGTGACTAGAAATATAGCACTGGATACCAGAAGGTGCTTTCATGGAGCTGATATTTTAGTGAGAAGAAATACAATGAACAACATAATAATTACAACATAGTACATAAAAAAGATAAGGAAAGACATTCATAACGAAAAAAAAAAAAGTGAAGCAGGAAAGAGGCCCAAGAACTATCAAGGAATGAGTGAGAGGTTAAAATTTAGACTGGCACAGGAATGATGGTACAAACCTATCCTCTCAGTCCTCAGGAGGCTGTGGCATGATGATTTAGAGTGTGGCACAAGGAAGAGTTACATAGTGGAAACCTGTCTCAATAATAATGAAGTAGAAACATATCAAGTTTAACCTGTGTGGCTGTGGAAACTTTTTGCAGGGAAATTAAGTTAAATGAAAATGCCCTTGAGGTATTTGAAGGAAGAGCTCAACCAATTAGAAGGAGCCTCAAGTGCAAATGCCTCAAGAAGAGGGCATTTCTAGAGTGTTCTGGAAACTCTTGGCTACTGTGGCTTAATATGTAAAAGCTGGGAGAGATACAGCAGAAGCAGAGACACCAACAAGGGCCAGACCTCAAAAGCTTCAGAAGTTATCAGAATGAATTCTCTGTGACTCTATGTAAGGTAGGAGTCACTAAGAAGTTTTCAGCAAAGAAATGTCATGGACTGGCACACATTAAGACGGCAACTCTAGATACTGAGTTTACAGGAAACTGGAAGAAAACAAAGACACGAGCATAGAGAAGTTGGGAGGTTTCTGCAACGATCCTAGTTAAGGATGAAGGACACACCTATGGCACTGCAGCAGCTAGAGCAGGGCCTGGTTGAGGGAGAAACAATAATGGTGATAATATGAAAGTACAGCTAGATCTCAGGTATAAGAAAATAATTTCTTTTCATATGAATTGTGAGGAAAAAAAAACAAAGACAAAAAGGCAGAGAGAGAACTCAGGGAAAACTCCCCCTTTTTTTCTTTCTTTCTTTTCTTTCTTTTTTTTTTTTTGACAAAGAAACAGGAACAGTGGCATTAGAAACAGTAAGAGTAGCATTTCTATTAACAAACGGGGAAAAATTAATGGAGACCTAATTGTGGCAGAAAATTAATATCTAACTTTGGTTGTTGAGTAAGCTGTTGGATATTTAAAATAAGAGTTCAGAGAACAGATCTCAGTAGACGATGTAGAGTCACTAAAGGTAAGTAGAATTTGAAGCAATGTCTCACATGGGGAGTGATCAGAGATCAAGAACTGAGTGCTGGACTGCTGTCCTGGATAGCTTTGGTAGTCAACTTGACACACTGGGGTGGAGGGACCCTCAGATGAGAAATCACCTCCATTGGTTCGGCCTGTGGGCATGTCTGTGGGGCATTTTCTTGATGGCGAGTGACGTGAGAAGGCCCAGCCCACTGTGGGTGGTGCCGCCCCTAGGCAGGTGCTCCAGTGTTAAGAAAGCAAACTAAGCACAGGGCCAGAGGGAGCAAGCCAGTAAGCAGCATTCCTCCAGGGCCCGTGCTCCAGGTTCCCTTGATGGTGGACTGTGAGCTGTAAGCAAGATAAACCCTGTCCTCCCCAAGTTGGTTTGGTTAGTGTTTTTATCGCAGCACGAGAAAGCTAACCAGAACAACTACTTAAAGTGTATGGGAAGGTGAGGAGCAAAGAGAAATGAAATGATGTCAGTTTCTAGCTACAAGACCTGAGAAATGGCTGTGGAGGTGAGTGGCTGAGAAGAATGGAGGAGGATCACTGGAGGGTAGATGTCAAGAGTAGGAAAGTCAGCTCACAGGAAGCACTGTCCCTGTGAATGCTTATGAAGTGGGTGGCAGGAATCATTTTTACAGAAGTGGCATTGACCCAAGGATTCATTTTTTAATTTACAAAAATTAGCCAGAGAAGATGTGCCTGTTACAAAAAGTATGAGTAGGATAATCTGATCAAAATGAGACTCTGGGAAGGGAAGAGTTAAGAGGCAGGAGGGAGGGCTAGAAGTAGCAAAAGAAGCAAAGGGAACACAACTGTGTCACGACTGAGTAGAGAGAAAACAAAACCCCCGAAGGTGCTCCAAGACACGGCAGTGTGGGAGCTACCTCGGGAGACCCGCCTGAGAGCGTCAGTCTACTTCTCGTTCAGTAACGCTGAACGTTAGCTCCTGGGTTTCTAACATTTCTCCTGCTGTTCTTCCTTTCTCTCCTCCTCCCTCTAATCTTTTACCACAACTATTACTAGAAAGCCAGGTTTCCAATAGCATAAGAGGTGAGGGCAGCAGTACAGTAGAAATAAAAGCTGTTTACTAAACTTGAGTTCCAGTAATGCAAATAGTTTGAGTAGTTCAGAAAAAGGGAGAGGCTGGGTTTCTAGAAAAAGTGGTGTGGGAGGATTAAAATTCTAAAAGTAAATGATGAACTGGGAATCTTGGGTTGCTTCACAAGTCTGAAGAGAGCAAGGAAGTAGGGTGCAGGTGTTCGTTGATAAAAGACAGGATGAAAGGAGGCAACCTCAGGAAGAAGTATTGCTCAGAGTCTCCCATTTGGCTCCAGCTGACAGAGACCCGAGGTCCTGGGTGGTCTTGCTCCAAGTGCTCCTGCACTCTGTTGTCTTTTGCTTCTGGTACCCTGCAGAGGCATGGGCTTGCAAGTCTGAGAGCCCCTTCTCCATCCCGGCTGAAGGAAGCATGGAGTTGGACAGAGTGCTGATCTTGCACTTAGCTTATTGGATCCCTCTTGATTTCTGTTGAAGGAGGCCTCAAAGCCAAGAAAGGAAACAGTTATTTTAAAAACATAGCAGCATGGGTACTAAAAATTACATTTCATTCAAACATATATAAGATGTGCATGGAGAAAAAAAGTTAAAGGGTTAATGCAAGACATGTAAATGCAATCAAAATAATGTGAGACTATAAACTATAGATACTCATGCACTGAAATACCCAAAGTCATCGTGATGCAAAATCTCCCCGTTGATGTATAAAATCAAAGACACTCCTATAAAAGTATAAAAAAGAAATTTAAAGAATTGGGCAAGCCTATTTCAAATTACACAAAGAAAAAACAGGATTGATAAAACACTTCTGAAGAAAAATAAGATAGAGGAAATTGTTTTAAGAAACATTCAAACATTAACTAACCTAAGCTGAAACATTAACTACCACAACCTACACAGCTGCCAAGGGAGAAAAGCAACCAACAGTCCTACTCACTTCTTATAAAGCCAATGAACCGCAACAATGACCAGCCCAACAAGATATCCCTAATGATGTAACAGTGGCAGCAGAGGGGATAACCATTTAAGGCCTGCTCAATAGGAGGGACTTCTTGCCTGGTACTGGAAACTTAGCCAACTAACAGTGGCTAGAGACTTCATAGACCCTAGAGGGGAACATACTACTCTCATTTTCCTAAACTGATTTGACTTCCAGCTGCATTTTAAATACTTACCCTTAAACCCATAGATAAGCATAGCTCTCACCCCTCATCACAAGAAGCTTCCTTATGAAGCAGGTAGAGACTATTACAGAGACATGTAACTGGTCAAAATGCAGAGAGAATAAGCGACCATGGGGTTCCCAGCCCCAATTCATACACCTACAATGTAACCCCTACACCTAAATCTCAGAGAAGACCACATAAGAGGGGGGTGGAAAGATGATAAGAGCCAGAGGACCAGAATGTCAGCTGCTAGATAGTTTTTCCAGACAGGGGAAAGCAGCACCCGTGAACTCTCAACAACATGGTTGCTTAAAGAAAACATGCATAGTGACACCAGTTGACATGTTGACATAGAAGGCGTAAATGTCACAAGTTCTTACTTCTGGATGAAGACCTATAAGGGAGAATCAGTTTTCTCCAGGGCTTAGCTCCCTAATAGGTTATCCAATGTCAAGAGAGCAGCCATGAATACATGTACACATGAGGAACAGTAAATGGACCCAACAAATCGAATGTGTATGTATGTGTGTGTATGTGTGTATATGTATAAATATATACATATATGTGTAATAATGTATTATACATATATGTATATGATATATATGGATGATGTAAGTACAGTATCCATATATGAAATTTTCAATTTTCTTTTTAAAAATATGGCGTGGTGGCACACATCTTTAATCCCAGCACTCGGGAGGCAGAGGCAGGCGGATCTCAGTGAGTTCAAGGCTAATCTGGTCTACATAGTGAGTTCCAGGTCAGCTGGGGCTACAGGGAGACCCTGTCTCAAAAAGACAAAAAAAAATACACCAAAACATTAAATATAAAAGAATGACATGTTATAATAATACATTACATTGTATTATATCAGATTAGAATACAATATAATTTCTAATATATCATGTAGTAAGTAAAATATATGTACTGCCACAGCAGTAAAAAAAAAATCACCAATAAAATGTGCAGAATCAAAAATAAGTACAGAAGGCAGTATGGTTTGTGTATTAGGTGCCCCAGAAAAGGGACATTTCTGAAGTCTTTGTACCCAGCTAATAATGTCAGTCTTTGAGAGGTGACTGGATCATGAAGCCTCTGATTTAGTCAATGGATTCATCTCCTGACAGAATCACGATTGATGACATCATTGGCGATGATGGGACATTCCAGAGCTGTCCTACTCAGAGGAACTGGCCGTTATGTGTATCCCTGAGCTTTTTCAGCATTATGGCTACCCAGGACGGGTGGACCTGCTCCTCCACAGCCTCTTACCATGATGTGCTGCCTCTCAACAGGAATAGAAACAATAGAGCCTGCTGTGACCTAAACCCTCTGAAACTATGATCTAAAATATATTTTTACTTTCTTTTCAATTCTTTCAGGTATTTATTTATTTATTTATTTATTTATTTATTTATACTATTTATTAACAAAATAGTAACACATGTGGGGACTGGTTAATTGATACATATGGTACTACAGATTGCTGGAGAATCACCTAATATATTATGCTGCACACATAATTATCTAAATTAATTAAGGGAGAATTTCTACTACATCCCATGTTAATATATCAATTTTGAGGTAATTAAATATTTAGAATAGGAAAGCTAAATTGTATTAAGAGATGTGCTACCCAGTGTAGAAACGTGAAGTCTAGAATTGTTACAAAAGGCAACAGAGGGATTTTCAAAGAACTAACTAGAAGGGCAAGCTGCTGGAGATGCAGGACTGAAACATATAGTGGTGGTGTACATTTACCATTTCCTGCCTACTGTCATACCACCCTGAACCCACCTTATCTCATCTGATCTCAGAAGATAAGCAGGGTCAGGCCAGGTTAATACTTAAATGGGTAACCATTTCCTTCCCATGGGAAACAAAGGCGACTCAGGCCCAAGTCCCAAGGAAACAGCAAAAGGCAATATGTTCTCAGCTCCTGGTAGAATTGAACTAGGAATCACACAAAAAGTTTCAAGATGTGAGGACTATTTGGCTGCACCATCTTTCACCCCATTGATCTCCTGGGTTGATTCAGTTGATCCTGCTGGCCAGGTGGATGTCCACCTCCTCCCTCACCTCTCCATAAGTCCCCCTCCTGAAGCTGCACACACGAACTAATACAACCTTTCCCTCTAGAGGAAGACTGGGATCCAGTCCAAAGCAGCTTTGCTGTCCTACTGGAACCTCCAAACAAGCTCTCAAGAAAATATCTAAATATTTGAAGATTTAAACAGAACACTTAAAAATAAACAATCCACAAGTCAAAGAAGACCAAAAAGAAATGGAAGGAAAAACAGAAAACTGAAAGCAAACAAAAATACCACAATTAAATATATGAGATTCAGCTAAGCAGTGCTGAGAAAACGCCTAACAATTATTAATTGCAGTATAAACAGTGTCTCAAATCAGTAAGCTCTTACCCCAACAAAGTAGTAAAATAAGAGCAAAATAAATTTAAAGTTCAAAGATAGATGGAAATAAGGCTAAAATCATAAATAAGCAAAATTACAAATAGGAAAACAATAAATAAGCTTAATGAAACAAAATATAATTCTTTGAAAAAAAATCAGTAAAACATAATTCTCAATCCAACAAGATTAACAAGAGATGACATAGAACACTAAAATCATAAGCAGCAAGGATGGAGTAGAAGAAATCACAACAAATCTTGCCAACATTAAGAGGAAAATAAGGGAACATTAATAACTTCATGTTTATAACATAAACAACTTAGATGATGTGGAAATCCTCAGAAGACACAAACCACAGAACTATCTAAACTGAAATATTCTGAGTAACCTTCAGTATTAAATGATTACATTAGTAATTTAAAGTCTCCCAAAAAGTAATCTGAGGTCCAAATGGTTTTATTGGTGAATTTACCTAATATTTTTAAAAAGAGGATAGCTACCCAGTAATAAAAGAACAAATTAATAAGTCATAGAACTGCTTGGATCAACCACAGATGAATTATGCTTGGAAGATCAGCCACTTAATAGTAAAATGGGCAAGAATTTATGAAATGTTACTCTACAGTAGCTAGAATATAAACTGCCTATAAGCAAATGTACGTGTTCCATTTAATAATCAGAAAATGACAATATCTAATGAGGAAACATTTTACTCACTAGACTGGCAAAAATCAAGTACCATGGTAATATCGAGAGTTGGACAGAATGCACAGCATGAGATTTCCATGTTTAGGTTTATAAATATGTACAACTACTTTGAAAAACATATTATGCTGCTAATTATCCCAATTACATAAGTAGATTATTTTCCTGCAAAAACACTTCCACAGATGTCCAGGAAGCTGTATAGAACAATATTTATGGCAGCCTTACTTAGCCTGAGAATTTGGAAGCAACCAGAACATTACTAACAGTGTAATGGAGGAATAAATATGAATTGAATTACAACTATGAACAACATGGAAGAATCTCAGAAATAAAACATCGTATTGAAAAGTAAGTAACAACAGACCACATCCACTGCATTCTTTTTTATTTATGAATTTTAGGTGTATCACTGTTTTGTTGTATTCTTTCTTTCTTAATATTTTATGTGTATCAATGTTTTGCCTGTATTTATGTAATTGCACATATGTGATGTAATGCCCGCAGAGGCCAGAAGACGGTGTTGGATCCCCTGAAACTGGACTTTTGGATGGTTGTTAGCTGTTTTGTGGGTGGTGGGAACTGAACCTGGGTCTTCTCCAAGAATAGCTTGTTCTCTTAATCACGGAGCCATCTCTCCAGTCACACACTGTAGTCTCTTAACTTGTATTTTTGTTATACAGACTTAATTTATAGTCATATTCAAATACATAATAATGTAAATATTGATTAAATTGATTTATTTTGAATTGTAATATGTTTAATGCATAAATACATAATTACCAATAATTTGTATTTTGAAATAGATACCATGTTGATTTTGTTGTTGCCATTGTTCTTATTGAGATTTTTCTTATTGTTGGGGCTTGACTTGAGGGGGTGGGAGGGTTGAGGGATCCTTTTAAGACAATATGTTTCTATATAGCCAAGTTAGCCCAGAATTCTCTTAATTCTCCTGCCTCAGTCTTCAAAGTGCTGGGATTACAGATATGTACCACCATGCCTGGTTTCAGATGCTGGTTGAAATTTTCGAAATGTTGTGAGTCTGAGCATTTTCCTACTGCAATCTCATTTTTTACATGATCCATGGTTGCACATTTATATTTCAAAATAAAGAGTAAATTTTAAACTTGAGAATAGTCATAATTTCTTAATTGCTTTTGTTCTAATTCCTACTTAGTATCAGAATGTAAGCAGAATATATTTAGTGTACTATAAGAATTCTTATTTATTTAATATTCTACTCAGAAAAGAATTATTATAAACTAGTTGGCTTAATCCTTATTTCTTTAGTATAGTATAACATTAGGAATAAATATTTTGTTAATTTATTTACTCATAGATTTATAAATGACTTATTTCAACTGGTGAAGACATTCAACACTGTTTTGTAATTACTGGCCAAAAAATTCTCACTTGCAGTCCATCATAGACTTTGCAATGATTTCCATGTTTTTAAACTTTGAAGCAATAAAAACTACTTCTTATAAACTTTACAAATACAAAATAGGATGATCTCATACTATAATATAACATTTAAAATTACTAGAAACATGTCAATTAGACCTTTAGCTGATGCCAGAGTAGCAAGTTTACTTGAGGCAGAAGATAACATCTGCAAAGAAATATTCACTGTTGTACAAAATGCAACCGACAACAATAGAAAAGTGCAGAATACCGGCACTTAAGTGGATGAAGGCTCTTGAAGTGCACTACACTACTTATGTGCTAGTGCAGCATGAGTCAGAGCAGGACGGACAGCTAGTGACAGCATGACAGACAGCACCCTACTAGCGTTAAAAGGACCCTTTCCTCTTCACATTTTCATGTGGCTATCTTTAAACTAACATCTATTTAGCATAATCACTGACAGATGTCATGACACATACATTGAAGAATGGGTTTTTAAGATGAGCAAGGTGATTAGTACACAGATACTCTGGAGGATGAAGCAGAAGGATTACTTGTATCCAAAAGTTGAACACAAACCTAAAGAACAAAATGAAACTTTTTCAAAAAACAAAGTGCACTTTTCATTAAGTGAACCAAATATACAGCAGCAACCAAAGAAGTTGAAAGTTGTACACAGTATTAGTGAGCACACACCAACACCTTCAAACCGGGATGTGCAATTGTTAGAACATGGAGACCCACCACCATAATTCTCTGATCTCCACGTTTTCATTTGCATATATTCTGAGTCAGGGAAACTAAACTATTGCTAAATTATTCAATCCATTACATAATGAAAAGACTGAAGTGATTAAAAACTGTGAATTCAAAATCTTTAATAGATTTCTAGTCATTAGGTTTATATACTATTTAAAACAGAAAATAATAACATTAAAAACAAATATCCTTCTAGTTGCCCAAATTCCACTTGTGTTGCAGCTTAAACATGCAAAACAAAAGATTTGAAGGTAGAAACTGCATATGAGGGAGAACATATGGTGTTTGTCTTTCTGATCTTGAGTTACCTCACTGAGTATAAGTTTTTTCCAGTTTCATCCATCTACTTGCAAATTTCATGATTTCATTTTGTTTAAAGTTGAGTAATATTCTATTGTCTCTATTTACCACATTTTTCTCATCTACTCACTGTTGGTTGACTTCTAGGATTTCCTATCTGATATATGCTCAGGAGTGGGATAGCTAGGTCATACAGCAGTTCTATTTCTAGTTTTTTGAGCAATCTTCAAATTGACTTCCAAAAGTGGCTGCACTACTTTTCACACATAGCAGGATATAAGAGTTCCTGTCTGCCCATACCCACTCCAGAATTATTCTCACTTGTAATACTGATGATGACAGATCTGACCAGGGTGAGATGGAATCATAAAAGTAGTTATTTGTATTTACCTGATGTCTAAGGATGTTAAGATACTCTAAGGGAAGCAGGGCGAAAGAGAGAGCTAACCCAAAGAAGGGGATATGAAGAGCAATATGGAAGCCTACTATCACACAGTCCAACCTGGGGAAAAAATTCACTGGAGGGATAGTAGAACATATGTGAAATAAAAAAAGGGTGGGAGCTAGGGCTAAAGGACTGAGCAGGTGTGGGTGCACAGGGGATGGGGCACAGGAGGGGGTTAAGGATGAGTCTTCCAAAACAAAGGATGTATGAAAAAGCCTTACAGACACCCACTAGTTGTTAGCCAACTTCAAAATATAACTTTAAAAAGAAAAAGAGTTTGAGGGACTGGAGGGATTGCTCAGTGGTTAAGAGCACTGGCTGCTCTTGCAGAGGACCCAGGTTCAATTCCCAGGACCCACATAGTGACTAACCATTGTTTGTAACTCCAGTTCCAAGGAATCCACCTCCTTCTGATCTCTGTGGGCATAGCATGGCATAGGTGCAATTACATACATGCAGGCAATACACTCATACACACAGAAATAAAAATAATGAAAAATAAAATAGTTTTTAAGAAGAGATTGAGTGGAATTTCCCTGAATGGGTGGACAGTGCCACTCCAGAAGATGAGTTACTAAGTAAAAATCACAGTACTTGGGATATCTCCCTTACAGTTATTAGTAAAGGAGGCTGCCGAGGTCTCCAAAGCAGCACAGGTTATTGCCATTGCCTTTGGTTACTCACCATAACTATGTGCGAAGACCCATGCTAAAGACCTGCACACTTTGACTGCGTAACATAGACATCAACCTCAAACCAAACAGGAAGCTTTCTTCCTGCTGGCTGACTCTCAAGATGACAGAAGGGACCATGCAGGCTGCTAGGGGAGAAAATAAATCAATGGTCTTGCCCAGAGCTGGACCCTATATGCTGCAATGCTAACCTGCCAGGCAAGATATTTCCACTGGTATAAGAGACTGCTGCACAAGAGGGAATTTCATGCCTGGTACTGTAATCCTGATTAGAAGCCACAACTGGGGACGTGCTAAGTCCCAGTGTAGTACTTGCTATGGTTATCTTGCTAGATAGTCACAGAGACACTTCCTCCCTAATATTTACATTTATACCCATAGATCTGAGGTTCCCTCAGCCTTGGTCAGAGAAGCTTCATTTGTAATAGGCAACAGAGAGATGCATAACTGATTGAAGAGGTAAGCAAAAAGAACTGAGTGTCCAGTCCACAGAACATCTACATGAACCCCACCACCACCAAGGCTGAGGAAGAATCACAGAAGTGGAGGTAGAAAGAACATATAGCCAGAGGATTAGGAGAAATGCTGTGAAATGCTAACTTCTGGACATGACCTAGAATGAACTCAAAGCACCTGCGGTTACCTACACAAGACTTACAAAAGATCAAGCCAGCCGAAATCCTGGCAGACATGCATAGATGATCTCCAGGCCCAACCCCTTACCAAGGAGCTATCGGCAGTAAATAGTTTCTGGCAGTGGTGGGGGGAGGGGGAGGAAGAATTATCCTTTTTTGAGGATGTGGCCACTCATTGCTGTTCTCATTTTCCAGTACCTGGCTCCACAACCATGCACATATGTGCAGCACTAACTGGACTTACTGTATTAACAAAAAAAGATGTAAGTTTGCAAGGAGGATGCATTGGAGGGACATGGGGGGTAGAGGGGGAAATATGAGGCAGACATAGTCATATATCATTGTATACATATATAAAATTCTAAATTAAAGATCATTTGTCTTGCCTTGGTAAATAACCTTTTCTGTAGAAATGCTGCCACTTTTATGTATAAGTTTGTTATATGAACTGTAATAGGAGAGAAGACAATATATATTACATGTATTACATCTTCCATTATATTATCGAATACTGACACAAAACTGATGAATATCTCATTTCTCCCAGTTCATAAAGATGGATACACAGAAGTTAAGTAATATATCCATGTTTATACAGGTAATAAAGGGTAGATCTGGGACTCAAATAAAGTAGGCTTCAAAGTACTTCACACTTCTAAACATCTGCCAAAGTAAATGCAATAGAACACTAACAGATGCCATTCTGAGGGAAATGGATTATGATAGCTGTTATAAAAGATTTGTTATGAAAGAACTAAATGAAACCTCCAAACAATATCCTTTGTTCCCTTAAAAATATTATATATCGTTTTTAAATAGCCAAAGGACTTAAGATAAATGGGTAGAGTAGAAAACCCATTCACAGTTTATGAGAAAGCTATTATATTACCTGTGATGGTGGTATATATGCTAAGTTGTTAAAAAAAAGATACTCTTATATGTGTTATTGATTAATAACATAAAATAAAACATTTAAAATGAATACACCTTAAATTGTTAATTGCCATTGATGCTATCTATGTCATTACTTTATTACTGATGTATATTTTAATGAATACAATATATTCACTATCTTAAAAGCTAAGGTACATAAAAAGACTTTTATGTAAGTTCCATGATATTTTTAAATACTATTGGCTAATAAAGGCATTTCAGTCACAGAATTAGAGACACTTAGAAGGGGACATAATACATTTCTTTCAAGCAGAATACACAAATCACTATTAAGGTTACCTCACAGCACAATGAGCAAATGCAAGGTTTGTATTGTAACAATGTATCTATGGTTACAGCTGCAGTGGCAGTAATCAGCTTATTCACCTATGTACGGACAGGCTCCCAAGTATTAATTAGGCATTCTAGAGAAGAAAAGCACCTAACTGTAGCTGTCCTGTTTTATCACAGGTCAGAGAGTCGTCAGTTTTTGTCTCTTGGAACGCTCTGTGGTAGTCACACATAGCTCTACTATGCTGAAGACCATGGAGGGATACTGCTCAGAAGACACCAGAGTCATGCCATCCTGTCCATAATGTAGAATCCGAATATGTCTGTGATCCTGAAAACCTGAGAGAGCTTATTCTTGCAGATCATCCCATACCTGCCCCTTGTCTTACGTGCCAAAGACAGTCTGTGCTCTACTGAACTCACATGAGACTTAGTCTCCTGATCAAACATGGAGTAACTAACCTGACAGTCACTAGATTAAAGAGGATCCATATGCTATTGGATAATGGTTGCTGAGGATTGCTGTCCAGCATCACCCCAGTTCTGTCTTTATCAGCTTGCTCAAAGATGGTCCACAGGAGGCACTGACCTTGCAGAGCCCCTGGAGGTAGGATAGGTGCCCATTGATGAAGTGACATGCTCCACTGTGCTAAAAGCTGTTTTAAGGGTAAGACCTAAACTTGAACAAAGTATTTTTATAATAATAAGGTCTTAATAATTGTTGCTAAATCATTTGTTGCCTGTGTAAATATCTAAAATTTTGAGTATATGCTTTTAAATTATTCTCCTAACACTATTAAAAACTTTTTTAAATATTAAGATCGCATGATTTACTTCTAAAAATTTAATTTGTGTCTTCTAGCCTTTGGCATTCAAATTACTAAATTATAAAACATTTAAATTTTTTATTATAAAAATGTTTATGTTTAAGTATTTGTCTTCTATCCATGCATCAAATCCAATGTGTCCTCTGCTTCCATCCATGTGGATCGGAAATATCTATTTTTGATAAAATTTCAATTGAAACAAAATCCACATAATATAAAGTACATCATATAACTAGTTTAAGGATAAGGTGCAGGGATGGGAGGATATTCATAACATTGAAAAAATACAGTTGGTAGTTGGCAAAAATATCTTAACAGTTCAGAACCTATAGGTAAGTGTTAGTGTGGAGGGAAATGTCAAGTGGTTACCGCTCAAACTGTTCCATTCCCTGATCAAGATATCAAAAATAGTATCTCCAACTCTCCTGGCCTGTTCTCCTGCCCTCAGGCCTCTCTTGGGGTAAGTCTATCCCGCAGCCCTCCACGCCTTGACTCCCCCAGCCACGTTCACCCTTCCATCTCCCCCGCTGTTCTCTACTCCTAGTTTGGGCCCTGTGCCATTCCTAGTCTTGGGGCCCCAGACACCTGGGGAACCAATACTGCTTCCTGATCCTTTTCACCCAAACCAGCTTAGTGCCTTCCTTGGGCCCCAGGAGCACTGCTTCTGGACCTGGCCCTGCCCTCACCTCTCTCTGCTTCCCTAGACCTGCACCACCAGCTAACTCTCCCAGCCTGCTCTCTTACCCTCAGGCCTCTCTTGGGGTAAGTCTATGGCAGAGCCCTCCATGCCTTGACTCCGCCTGCCTCATTCACCCTTCCATCTCCCCCGCTGTTCTCTACTCCTAGTTTGGGCCCTGCGCCATTCCTAGTCTTGGGGCCCCAGACACCTGGGGAACCAATACTGCTTCCT
>NW_008349068.1:11152318-11152624 GCF_000622305.1 Nannospalax galili | reverse complement strand
GCTCTCCCTCATATGTGGATCCTAGGATCAGACTCTGATAAATAACTATGCAAACACACATAACTGCAGGAACCAGGACAAGGGTAAGAAAACAGTGAGGTAAGGAAAAGAAATAACCTGAAGGAGAAGAATAGTAGGTAACAGGCCTTAATAAGGGAGATATGGATAAAAATTCGGTTAGTTTAAGGGAGTGGGGAGAGAAGGGTATATGAGGAACCTAGGGGATAAGGAGAAAGAAGAAGCTCAACAGAGGTAGGATCACAGGAGCAAGGGTATTAGTAAGGAAGTAAGGTGGGGAAGTGGGGT
>NW_008349068.1:11139684-11150939 GCF_000622305.1 Nannospalax galili | reverse complement strand
ATCACAAAAAGTCAAACAAGTGCATGTTAAATATACAGAGATACTTTTTACCTGCTCAGATTGGCTGGGGATGTAGTCAATATTCTATGATGAGGACTTTAGCAATATATATTAAGTAGCATTTGTTTTTGTGTTAGTAATTTTTTCATCACTATAACAAATACCTGAGTTAATCGACTTATAAAAAAAAAAAGTGTAGTATCTCACCCTAGAGAGGTTGGTGGGAGGTGGCAAAAATTAAATACAGGATAGAAATGGGGTAATACCCGTCACATCATCATATTCCCACATAATCTCCCCAGTCTATCTTCCATGGGGAAAAAAAAGCAATCTTGGAGGCTGCAATAAACTATTGAAAATTTCACAGAGCAGCAACTTACACTGTGATTCTGTCTGATGTATATCTGTGACAGCAGATTAGCTTGTGCTCGGATAAATAGTATGCAGCCAGGGAACGGGCATGTGTGTGTTCTTCCTCCTTTCATAAAGCAGAAGCAGAGGCTGTGTGCATTCACGTGAAATAGGCAAGTATTCATGTTCTTTCCCTGGCTAACATTCTCACTCATGGACACAAAAGAGTCTAAAGGGGTTTTTAATGTCTAGAAATATCACAGGACATCACTAATCACTATACCAGTTAATCAGAATTCATAAAAAGACATGTAATATTTGATAAAGTTTGTATTTCATGATAAATGTAGTGGTTTGTACAAAGCTGTTTGTACAAATAGGATAACAAGAATTCCTGGCTCCTAGTTGTTTCCTGCCAATAGATGTGTTTCAGGACAGACACAGCTTTGGAATGTCAAGAGAACTTAAAATGTTATAAGCTTGTCTTAGAAACACATTGCTGCCTTTGCTCATTCACAATTTATATCCACTCAGGAGTTCCAACCACAAGCCAAGATGATTCACGTGATCTCTTTTTTTATAGTGTGAGAATCTTTTTTTTTCATTTTTGAGAATTTCATACATGAGTCTTATCTTTGCGCTGTTTCCATCCCTCCCAGGCTCCCACCAGCCCTTCCAGTGTTTCCCCGCTCCCTCAATTTCTTGTCCTCTTCTTTGATTATTACATATACATACATACATAAGCATACATATGTGTATATTTATAATATCTATGCACAGAATTTATTAAGTGGTACTTATGTGCACCTGTGTTTAGGGCTGCCTACTAGGCAGCTACATTTTGAGGTGAGATCCCATGACATTCTGCCCATCCACCTTGGCATGTCAGCTCATTTTGCCATTACACAGATCTCGTTAGACTACCATACTGTGGGTATTTCATGATGCAGCTTCTCTATCATATCTTGAATGCATTAACTAGCAACAGATGTATGAGCCAAATTCAAATGATCTTTATGTACAATAGTTAAGATTTAAAACCTCTTTAAAAATGAATGATTTATTTAGACATCAAAGTCAATCCATAAGATCTTTTACTTCTTTTTGAACTGCAATATGAAAATCCAGAACAGAATGTGAAGTCAAAATATTCTGCAACCCCAGTATCATGTGAGGAGATACATTATTACCTAGGACATATGAAGAGTGCTACATGTGGTGTCTTTAGTGGGAATAAATCGTAATGTTCCCAAATACATGTTATAAAGCTACTGACTTGCCACATGTTTTCTTCCTGATTCCCATGCCTAAAGAAAATTAAACCAAGTTTCCTTTGCTTGGCAAAGTACCTACTTCCTTTGTCTAAGGACCATATAAATTTCCTTAGTCATTTTTAAAATATAATAACACTAAGCCTTGAGAGATAAGAGCACTTGATAGACAAACATGAGGACCCGAGTTCAGAGCCCAGCATCCACATAAAAAAGTAGGGCATGATTGCGCATACTTCTGTAATCCCAGCCCTTTGGAAAGCTGAAATAGGAGAATCTCATGCTTGCTGGCCACCAACCCAGCTCCAAGTTTAGTGAGGGACCATGTCTCAAGGGAATAAGGTTGGGAGCCATACAGCAGGATACCTGGCAACCTCTTCTGGCTTCCCCACACAGCTACACACACACATGCACACTATACATGCCACTTTATTTAAATGGATCTGTTAAACAAAAATTGACAAGTGTCCCAGATGTCATAGTAAGACACGTGTATAAAAGAAGGAACAAACCTCAAGGAGATGCTGAAGAAAGAGTATGATTTAAACTTAGAAAATGTTTACCACTGTTGCATACTTTGCAGTCCATGGTATATTACAAAACATCCAGGCCCTAGGACCTTTTGGCTCAGAATATCTATGCAAAAGATGTATGTTGTAGGATGCCTATAGCAGCCCCAATAAGTGAAAATCAGAACTGACAGACTTCTAGAGAAAAAAAAATGTCATTTTCATTCATAGCTATTCTTATCTTTTTCCTTTAAATAATGTTCTTAGTGTGTTTGTAAGCTCTGGTAAAGATTTAAAACTCTTAATACAAAGTTACTACATGATCCAGGTGGCAAAGTTACTACATAACCCAGAGTGCAATCTAGTCTTCAAAGGCATGTGTCAAGACATGGAAAAAACAATTTATGTTAAAAAGGATGAATACTAATTCAACTTGTACTATGCACATAAAAAGCACAAAAACATACACTGAGTAGCTTAGACTCTTAAACATCTCTTGTGGTTGAAAGCCACATCTTCCTCAACAACATGGATAGCTTTTGGGGAAGTTCACCAGAAATAGCTATCACAGAATAGGAAAGATAGGCTGGTTCCAGGTAGTCTTGTACAATATGCCATCCTAACTGAGCTACAAGTGAAAATTCTCTAGGACTATAATTCTGCCAGTGGAGGAAGCTTTGAAATACAGTGGCAAATAGAAAGGTTTCATGTGAACAAGAATTTGGCAGCTACTTTATCTGGGAGGGACAAGAAAACATGAGGCTCATGTGCTTATTTATTGGCAGTGATCGTCAGGTTGACAGACTGGTTAGAAGTTCAACAAAAAACAATACTGGAACACATGAGATAAGATCTAGGGAAGTACTGGCCAACTTCTCAAAGTGGGCAGAAGTATGGGAATATCTATGACCTCTCTGTACTAACTAAAAGTCATTCACTGCAGATAGGTCTTCAGTTAGATAATGAACCCTATCCTGGAGTGGCAACATCCTCCCTTAGCTCTGCCTCTGTGTGATCAATGGGCCCATGTAGCCATTATATGAAGATGGAGGCCTTGCATGACCTCAGTATGATGAGCACATTTGATTTGGCTATTATCCAATGTAAAAGCCAACATGTAATCCTTACCACAACCTACTGTCAGGCAGGTTTGTTATATTGGAGCATCTCATTTTATAGGCCTAGTGATTTGTTTTCACTAGAAAAAATATGCATTCATTTGCTATTGTCATTCAGGGTTCATTCAATAAAATATAATCTGGCTATGTTTCTCTAAAGATTCCCAGAGGTTAGTAGACATTTATAAAAGTACCCCTGTTACCTTGACTCTTTTAGAGATGACTAGTAACTGATTTTTAGTGGATGCTTGTTCCTCAACTCCCCAAAATCACTACCCACCAGCCAAAAAAGAGGCTTATAATCATGCCTTCATCTATAGTACTGTGGCCCAAGTCTGTTTCCCAGTAAGCTCTGTGGGACTACAGATATATTCTTTGATTATTTCTATCAGTTTTTGAGTATATACTTAGGATAGACATAGTTTACTTTCATTAGTAGATGTCTAATTCTTTGATTTATTAAATCTTACTATGACTTGATGGATACATGGAAGTCCTAGACCTTGCCAATCCTGCCAAGAGAGTAAGTGAAAACCAAAGTACGTTCCTATGAGAACTGCAGAAATCAGTGCTGCCACAGAACACATCCTTCATATCCCCACTTAACTTGCCAGTTTGCTCTTAGTAAAAAAATTTTGGTTCTTAGTAAATGAATGTGACTATTGTTACTTGATCAAGTGTCATCTGTCATCACAATTACAACTCTAGGTTCCATACATGCCTGCCATGCTCTCAGTGTAATAGATCCACATACTTGCAAATGTCTTTGCTTATTCCTATAAAATTTCATTGAAATATCTCTGATGAAAATATACATAGTAAAAAACAGAAATATGGCTTTGATCTAACATGCACTGAATTGGTGATAAACTTTCCACAGAGAGTCAAGAGACTAGACTAACTTACTGAAAGTTTAATTATTACATTTATTTTAAAATAACAGCCTTCAATGATGTTCGCACGTAGTGATGCAAAGTGAGGGCACGCAGAAACAGAAGTCCTTTACCTCATTGTCACATTTAAAGGGCAGCCTGCACGATTTTTTTTCTTCCTCAACCATGACCTCATCTACAAAGTTGCTTAGTTTGAAAGAAAAGAATGTTTGCATCACGGCAGAAAGGAAGAGGCCATCAAATTGGAAGTTAAGTCTACTATCTGAGATGCAGGAGTTCCCATTATCACGTAGAAATGGGAGGAGATTGGGAGGGTGATTTGGCTGTAGACATATGAGTATGGTTATTTTCAAAACAAAAAGGTTTATAAAAAGAAAGAAATGGGTGACTGCTAAGTCATGATTTTGAAGATGAACTCTAGAACCCTGGGGGAAAACTGAGGCACAGCTTAGTGCTCCCACATTAAAACATATATGTTAAAGGAAAGTTTCAGCAACTGAACATAGCAAGGCCACCTAAGACAACTGTCCAGGACTGAAGATATGGATCTGTCCATCAGTAAGAACTCCAGTGAGCCAAAGTGTTGCCTAAGCAAAGCGGTGGTGAATGAGCCCTGAAGGAAGGAAACTAGTGGCTGTACGTCGTGATTGAAACACTGTATGAATACTTTGGTTAGGCTAATTTTTGTTTGCTTGCCTTGCCCTAGCACTATTACTTAGAAATTCTCACACATTCAGTTACACATCATCCACATCTATGTCTACAATTGGAGATCTCCTTGCTCAACACTCTGAGTGCTAGCAGATAACCCTACCCTCTGGATTCTGCTAGCGCTCCTCTACCTGTGCCCCCGACACAATGGTAAGAATGGTGGCAGTGGGTGCTCTATAGTCTCCAGACGTGGGTTATTTTCCTATCTCAAGTCTAACGGCTTAGCTTTCCTTTTACCTATACAACCACTTCCTTATTAAAGTCATTTTATTTAAAAGACAGAAAGCAATTATATTTCCTGACTGAAATTCAGAATGGCTTTTTTTCTGACATAGCATAAGTGACAATGCAAAGCATCAGATAAATTCATAGAACAACAGCTTCAGAAAAGCAAAAAGTAATTCTCCTCGATCTCTTCTTCCCATTTATATGGAGATCGCTTTATGATACTTTTCCACATAAGCTAAAACTGTCACAAAAATACATTGGATAAACTATTTGAGGTGACATGCTCATATATGTTGAAACTGGCAAGAAAACCAAAGCCTGGAGCAATGCTGGAGTCAGGAGTCATTTTCTAACCTCTGGCAAGATCAGGCACCTTACCATCTGGGAGAGGGCAGTGGAATAGACCATGAGGAAAGCCAGCATTGTTAAATACACCAGTGTGCTTCAACCTCTGCCTTCCATGTTTGCCCAGTTTACACAGCAGCCAAGGTTAGCTCAGCATCCTGCTCCTCCTGCTTCCTACTCTGCTTCCATGTCCTTAAAAGACATGCCTCTTACCCACTAACAGAATCCACAGCCAGTGCCAACACATCCATCAATGTGGACGACATTCATGTCTCGAGCTTTGATAAAGATACAGAACTGAGCGTCGTTAATAACGTACTACAAACAATTTGATAACCCAATCTAATCTTTAATGCATTAGTAAAATTATCAGGAAAGGAGCACTGATTGAGGGAAAAATACCAAAACAATGTTAAAATTAGTCATTCATGCTGGGCGTGGTGGCACACACCTTTAATCCCAGAACTTGGGAGGCAGAGGCAGGCAGATCTCTGTGAGGTCAAGGCCAGCCTGGTCTACATAGTGAGTTCCAGGAAGCTGGGGCTACAGGGAGACCCTGTCTCAAAAAGACAAAAAAAAAAAAAAGTCATTCATACAGATGATCCAGCTTCTGTTTCCCCTCACAGAAGGGCAGCTTAGCCCTGTGCTGACTGTTGTTTAGTAGTTTGATGAAAGAAGGAAACTGTCCAATAACCTGCCAAAACCTAACACATCTCTTACAAGTAGTTGAAGGTCATTTTTAATGTTATTTTTGTTTATGCCTCATCTAAAGGTGAAAGCCAAGAAAACTTTATAAAAATAAATCCTTTTGTGTGAATGAATGTTTTCAATGGCAGTTCTGACAAACTATCAGCCACTTTCAGTGTTTTGAAAGTTTTTAATTGGTTCAAACATGTTTTTGTATATTCATTTCTTCATCGTACACAATGCAAATAAAGGAGCAAAGAATTTTCTTGTGCTGACATTACTTAAGTTTGGAAAGTCGTTACTTACCACTAAGTCCTGCTTCTGTACAAAAAGCTTCTCAGAAGAGTTAGAAGTTGAGTGTTTGAGTTCATGAACTACATATAACTCAAGGCAGTTACTATTTATTATTGCTGTTTAAGATTGTTGTCTTAACAAAGGTTTTGTTGTTGTTTTTATCTGGGAGATTATTTAGTGGACAACTTCAGTGACTAGGGATGTGGCTGGCTTGGTGGGCGTAGGTGTGCACATAGAGGACTGGCATAGTATATTTTATGGAAGAATTTATTGGAGAGGAAATTGAGTATATTGTGAAGTATATTGGAATTTGAACAGTGCATACATCCTGGTTTGTTTAAAAGATTGCAGTTCAGGGGGCTGGAGTGATAGCTCAGCAGTTAAGAACACTGACTGTTCTTTCAGAAGGCCCGGGTTCGAATCCCAGCAACCACATGGCAGCTAACAACTGTCCATAACTCCAGTTCCAAGGGATCTGATAGTCTCCTTTGTCCTCTGCGGGCATTGCAGGACACAGGTGCACTTATCTATATGCAAGCAATACATGCACACACATAAAATAAAAATAATAAATAAAATATATTTTTTTAAAATTGCAGTTCACATATGCTAACTTGGCAAATATGTTTCTGCTACTTACAGGAGAGTTCCTAGAATTATTATAAAGACTGTGCCTGACACACTTCTAGAATGATGTTTTCATCCCTGCCTGTTATTTAGGACCCTTGAGGTTTGAGAGAGATGGCCCAGTGGATAGTGGGAAACAAGTTGTGGAGGGGGTACTCTGGGTTACTCTCAGTCCCACATGCAGGTGGATATTGAATCCTCATGCAAACAAACCTAATACTTACCTATTTTCACCTCCAACCCCAAATACCTTGCCCTGCTGGGTCATATGGTGACTGAAATTTCCCAGATTTGTTCAAAGTTCAATTTAGTAGAGGGTCCCAGAGGAAAGGTATTAGGAAGTAGGTGCCCCAGAGCTGCTCCAGCACTGTTGCTTTCTGAGTTTTTAAAATTTTAAATATGGATTAGAAAAAAATCAGGTAACATTTGACTGCAAAAATGTTTCTAAACAAATAGCCTTCTTAAATTTTGGTATAAAGCTGTGAACTTCCTAACTTTGTAAAGTGAGATGTAAAACAAATACAAGAGGAAAATAAAGTACTTTTACTGACAAAAAATAAAATAAAATAAAGATGAGATAAACAGACTCTAAATAAAATAGAGGATCAGAAGACCATCTTTAAAAAAACATGGTTATATAAAGGCTGGAGAGATGGCTCAACGGTTAAGAACACTGATTGTTCTTGCAGGAGACCCGGGTTTGAATCCCAGCACCCACATGACAGCTAACAACCGTCTATAACTTCAGTTCCAGGGGATTCAACAGCCTCTTCTACATTGCATGACACAGGTGCACTTAGACGTAGACAAAACACTCATACACATAAATTTTTTAAAATAAAAATAATAAAATAAGAAGTACCTAAGGAGTTGGAGAAATTGGGAAAGGTGGAGCTCATCTCCATTAGGGTCAGGAGAAGGTCCCTGAAGGATGTGGCTAGTAAAAAAGACCAGGACAGCTGGGGCTACAGGGAGACCCTGTCTCAAATAGACCAAAAAAATAATAAAAAATTAATAATGAATAAAATATTTAAAGAAAGCCTGGTTATAATCTTTGAGAAGATTTAAGGAAATGTTTTATCAATGACATATTACTAAACTTCTCTATGAAAATGAAGACATCAGTAAATAAAAATTAAATCTAGAAAATTAATAACAGAATTTTCCAAATGAAAACAAATTCAGTAGGTTGAATTTGTTGAATTTGAATTGGTTGAAATTGTGATTCAATTGGTTGAATTTGTGATATACTGGATAAAGTCAATTCCCCAATAACCAACCAGAAAACAAAGTTCAAAAGACATATCAAAACTCAAACCAAAGAGAGAGAAATAAGGAGGGAATAAGTTTTATGAAATACTAATTTGAGAAGCCAAAATTTACCTATTGGTAGTTTAAGAAGTGCAAAGAAACAACATATTGAAGCAGACAATAGAAAAAGCAATGTTCTGTGACAAGGAGCACACCAGGCTAAAGACTGGAAAGTTCTATGTTGTTAGAAAGATGGTAAGCAAAAGCAAGTAAGTAATACCTCATCTGGTCACATTCTTTCAAAGTTTGACAACTCTCTCAAAAGTAAAAGTACATAAAAGAAATAGAAACAAATCATAAGGACATTGTGTTGAAAGCTCAACAGAAACACCAAGATTCACTGTTTTGTTTTTCAAAAATATTTACAAAACTTTAAAGAGCTTGCCAAAAATTCTTTCAAGCTTTTCACAAACGTTAAAGACAGAGGACATTAAAGAGCATGGAAATGGAGAGCATGTACAATAATCTATTTATAGTAAGCCCCCTTGGAGCTGGAGAGATGACTCAATGGTTAAGAGCACTGGTTGCTCTGTCAGAGAACTTGAATTTGGTTCCCAGCATCCACATGGCAGATAATAACCACCTGTAACTCCAGTTCCAGGGGCTCTGAAGTTCTCTTCTGACCTCTGATGGAACTACAATGACAAAGGTGTACCTACTTAGATGCAGGCAATCCACGAAACACATAAAACAAAATATTTTTAAATAGCCCTCTTGTAAGGCTTACTCCTTCAAGAGTTGAGGAAATATTCACAGTTCCAACTTCTACATGAGAACCCTGCCCCAAGGTCTAATATCGGTTCTCTGCAGTTGGAAAGCACAGTGTGGAACAGCTGCAGCCCATACTGGCAAAGTAAAAAGTTTACTAAAGAGGGAAATCATGTTTCCATTGTAATAATTGGACCAGTATGAGAAGCCAAGAGCAATACTGACCTACAGTTGTTTCATCAGGTATACAAGAGGGTGGCCTAATATGGAAAAAGACTCAAGTAAGAAAGATGCTCTGAGCTCTACCATTAGGGGAAATATGGAGAGGCAGCCCATCAGGAAGCACAGGAAAGGGAGGTGTGAGGATATCTCGACAGTGCTCATCTGACTTGCAGTACCTGTCAGCTTCAAAGAACTCCAACTCTGAATCACAAGATGGTGCAATTCAACAAGAACTTCTCTTCACCTCTTAAATTCCCTTCCCCTTCCAACTTCAATCTTGTCAGCTAAACCAAAAGGAATAATCTACTGTGGTAGCGCTATCCACCATGCAGGCCGAAAAGCTCCCAGATGAGAAAAGGAAGAGTCCAGTCTACATCAAGCATAGAGCTTTATTATTACATAAGACAGAACATTCAGTTTTCTGTTTCTGGCTTTTATTTTTGTCCTTTTCTTTTCTTTTCTTTTCTTTTTTTTTTTTGACACATATTCTCCCAGTAGCTCCAGCTGGCCTCCAACTCACTATACAGACCAGGCTGGCCTCAATCTCACTGATCCACTTCTCTCTGCTTCCCTACTAGCGCAATTAAAGGAGTGTGCCACCAAGCAGGGCCACAGTTTTCTGATTCTGAATCACTGATTTGAGAGCATGTTTTGTACCTCAGATTGAACTAATCAGTTTCACAAAGCCAGACACAAATTTTCATCTAAGAATTGGGGTTAATTGCTTCACTAAGCAGCTTGAAAGTTCATCAGGTCACATAAATATAGTTGCTTTATGATTGAACATCAATATCTTATTTGTTAAAAATAGTAGCATAGTGGTGTACTGTATCACACATGGTACTTTTATTTTCCTACAAAACAAGAATCATACTAATACCAAGTACTGGTATCATCTAAGATACTAAAACAATGTTGTCAAAAGTCAGGTGAAGAATTAATTTAAATCTGTAAACTGAAAGCAACTACATATTAACTCAAAGAAAAATGGGAATATTGCAGGTGTTTAAACACCAAGATAAGGCGATAACTCAGATAAGCAAAAAGAGAAATCTATGGAAGGACGAAGTAAAAAAATAAGTAAGAAATGCAGCCAAGTGTGAACTAAAGACACACAGAAGTGAGACTGTATTTAACGGCACGTCTCTGGTACTGTGTATTTCTCTATGACTCTATCCAGAATGGTTAATTTGGCAAGAAATCTTATTTATTTACACAAACTGCATTTAAATGTACTTTTATTGAATGAGCTTATGATATTAATATAATGAAAATAAAATTAGTACTATAAAATAAATGCAAATGCTACACGTTATGACATTATGCATGCTAATATTACTCAAATCAGTCCATTGCTCTAAATGTCTATTTCCACAAGGCTTCCATACGTAAGTATCATCTAAAGTGAAAAAAAATACATACAGTGATTTGTTATAAGAAGAACTACAACAAACTTAAAATATTAATAGAAATGATTGCTCAGTGCAGAAGAGATGGATTTACTTCATTCTATACTTAGGCCCTTTTTAATGCCTCAATTTTTGTCATGTTGAAAATATTCACAAGATATTGCAATGCATTACAAAAAGAATACACTACATATAATATATAATGTATATTTTATATTTTCATATTTTTGTCATATAACACATATTATTATAAATTTTATATTTTTTTATCTTATATATATATAAGAATATATATATATATATATATATATATATATATATATATATCAGCAGAAGAGGAAAATGATCCCAAAGACAAAGACCACAATCACCAAAAGTTTTGAACTCAGACATACCTCTGTCTCAAGTGATTAGTGACACTGGAAGAATTTTACAACACTAACCTGAACATCACCAAAGATTACTGCATCCAAGTTTAATGTAATCTGAATGTGTTTATTATTTGTGTTATTTTAATCTTTTATGCAGTACCTGATTCCAATGCATACCTTAGAAGAGAAAAAATATTATT
>NW_008349068.1:11119906-11138408 GCF_000622305.1 Nannospalax galili | reverse complement strand
TTTATTCAAAAAGATAGAAATGGAGGGAGAACTTCCAAATTCCTTCTATGGTAATTTAACTTCTTTACCAGGTAAAGATACAAGAAACAAAACTATAGACCCATATCCTTAATGAACATAGATGCAAAATTTCTCAACAAAATACCTGCAAACTGCATACAGACACACATGAAAAAGATCATCCACCATGATCAAGTTGACTTTATTCCAGAGACACGGGGATGGTTCAAAATACGTAAGTCAATAAACATTATAAATCATATAAATGGACTCAAAGACAAGAACCACATGGTCATCTCAATAAATGCAGAGAAGGCCTTTGACAAAATTCAGCATGAAATTTGTGTTCAAAGTCCTAGAGGGAACTGGACTGGAGGGAACATACCTCAACATAATTACAGCCATATATAACAAACTCACAATCAACATCATTCTAATGGAGAAAAACTTGAAGCATTGCCAGTAAAATCAGGAACTGGGGCTAGAGAGATGGCTCAGCAGTTAAGAACACTGGTTGTTCTTGCAGAAGACCCAGGTTTGAATCCCAGCACCAACACGGCAGCTAACAACTGTCCATAACTCCAGTTCCAGGGGATCTGACAGCCTCTTCTATCTTGCTCAGGCATTGCATGACATGCAGGCAATACACACATAC
Source organism: Nannospalax galili (assembly GCF_000622305.1). NCBI lineage: Eukaryota > Metazoa > Chordata > Mammalia > Rodentia > Spalacidae > Nannospalax > Nannospalax galili. The sequence continues at coordinate 11,137,753 of NW_008349068.1, read as the reverse complement.
ACATAAAATAAAAATAATAAATAAAACATTTAAAATCAGGAACCATATAAGGTTGTCTATCTTCACTCCTTTTTAACACAGTGCTTGAAACTCTTGCAAGAGCATTAAGACAAGAGAATGAAATTAAAGGAGTAATAATTGGAAAAGAGATCAAATTATCCCTTTGTGCAGATGTTGCCCAAGTTCTCTTAGGGTCCCTTGCTCCTGGCACTATTAGACAAACTATATAACACATATTTATCAGAATTTTTCATAGTTTATATCCTGGGTAGGGGGAATAGAGTAACTTACAAAAGCGAACACCCAGGGCCCCACACCTGGTGCCCCATTCCACTCTGTGGCTCAGCATCCTGTCATTCCAGATCACTTCAATGCCTTGCCCACAGTCTCCATTAGCTTTAGCCCACACCTCATGGGCCTGCAGTCTCGCCCAGGTCAGTAAATGTCCCTTTCACGTCCATGCGGGCAAGACACTGGGGCCATTTTTTCCACACCACTCACTTTCAAGATGGCCCCAATGCTTCCCCCTCCATGGCTAACTCTCTGCAGCTCCTTCTCCATAGCTAAAGCTCCACAGCAGGCCCCACCCCTTGGAGCAATAAGTGCCCCTCAGGACACACTCCACCCCTTCCTCAGGCTCTTACAATCTTTCTGCCAATCTCCACTAAGGTCCCTGAGCCTGGAGGGGGTGAAAGATGTAGGGTGATCTCTCCTGTGTCATGGTGAGATAGTGATTTCTTGGGCCTCCCCATTATTCATCTTCAAGCCGTGACCATTGATCTATCTCAGTGGTGTTTCTTCTACTATAAAGACAAATGGAAGGAAGGAAGTAGACACATCTAAACAAACATGAATATAAATACAAATGCCTATAGGATATCCCAGTAGGTATACTATATTCATTAGACAGTATGCTTGTGATGGCTTCCTGGCTAGGGCCTGTAGCCTCTCTTGACATAAGGGGTTAGCCTGATCTACAGCACCAGGTGTGTATTCCACCCCTAGGAGCGGGCCTTATCCAATTAGAAATTTGTCAGTTGTACATATGTTAGTCAAGCCATTATTGCACTTGCAGGCATTGCTTGGCATGTCCATAGTGAGCAGCACACAGGGTCAATTGTTGAGTAGAATCATAGGGGATCCTTTCTTCCCCAATCATCTGCATAGCACCTTCTGGTACTATGAACATCATTAATCCAGGGACATGGAGTTTTTGATTGTTGAATAGAATTGTAGGGGATCCTTTCTTCCCCAACCATCTGCATAGTGCCTTCTGGTACTATGAACATCATCCAGGGACCATGGAGTTTTTGGCTTAGTCTCAGTTCCATCTTTTCTTTTCCTCCCACATTCACATCATGCAGTGTCTTCAGTAACATGGCCTTACTGACCTTTCTAGTGTACAACCAACATTAGTGGCAACAGTCTTGGTGAACTGGAGGACCTCTAGGATCTCTCTCTCTCTCTCTGACCAATAGCTCATAGGGGGGCAACCCATACCTGGTATTGTACATTTTCTTAATAGTTGTATAGTTTGGGAGCCTCTGCTTTTATTTTACCCAACCATAAAACTGCCAAGAATCTTACAGCTATACTGAAGAGAAAACCCACAGAGTGGGAGAAAATCTTCACCAGCAACACATCTGACAGAGGTATAACATCCAGAATATATATAGAACTCAAAAAACAGAGAATCAAGAAAGGAAGTAACCCAAATAAAAGATGTGCTAAGGAGCTGAACAGAGAGTTCTCAAAAGAAGAAATAAAGGTGCCTAAGAAGCACCTTAAAAGGTATTCAACATCATTAGTAATTAGGGAAATGCAAATTAAAACCACTTTAAGATTCCATCTTACCTCAGTCAGGCTGGGTAAGAACAAGAGAACAAATGATACCAAATGTTGGAGAGGATGTGGGAAAAGGTGAACACTCATCTGCTGCTGGTGGGATTGCAAACTTGTTAAACCCCTATGGAAAGCAGTGTGGAAAACCCTTAAGAAACTATAAATTGAACCTGCCATTTGCACCAGTTATACTACTCCTTGGCATATACCCAAGGAACTCATCGTATTGCAGACACTTTTACATCCATGTTTGTTGCTGGTCTTTTCACAGTCGCTAAGAGATGGAAGCAACCTAAGTGTCCCTCAACTGATGAGTGGATAATGAAAATGTGGTACATTTACAAAATGTGGTTCATATATACGATGGAGTTTTACTCAGCAGTAAAGAAAGATGAAATCATGAAATTTGCAGGTAAATAGATGGAACTAGAAACTGTTATACTAACTGAAGTAGCACAATCAGAAAAATAAATGACATATGTTCTCCCTCACATGCAGATCCTAGCACCAAACCCTTATAAGTGAGTATGTATCCAGACATAACTATAGGACCCAGGATAATGAAAAGTAACCAGGGAGGTAACGGAAAAGGAAGAACCTGAGAGAGAAAAATAAAGAACCTAAGAGAGAAGAACAACAGGTGTTATTAAGGGAGATATGGATAAAAATGGGGTTATTTAAATGGAAGGGGGAAGAGAGGGTTATACAAGGAATCTGGGGGATAAAGGGAAAGAAGAAGCCCAAGAGAGATGGACCATAGGAGAAGGGTATTATTAAAGGAGAAATGGGGAAATCGGGGGCACATTAAATGGTGAAACTATGGTGGAAGGGTTACATAATGCCAGAGATAAAAAATGCTTAGCAAGTTTTAAAAAATCAGAGGGAACCACATTAGTCCAACAACCTACTGACAAATTATACATACAATCAGTTCAAAGAATGAAATATATGTCTAGTCAAAGTTTATCTGAGAACGTTTGGTTATTGCCCATGCCTTATCTACAAAGCACATGGTAATTAAAAGTATCATACTGGTGGAACTAACCTTCTTGTATGTCTTGGATCTTTAACAACCATACTTTGAGGCCTATGCTAATCTGGTCAGACTAACTTAAAGGACAGTTTTTGCTCCTTGCCCTCCAAGGTCGATTAAGATCCACCTGCCTCTGCCTCCCGAATGCTGGGACTAAAGGCATGTGCGACCACGCCTGGCTGTTTTTTAAACTATTGTAAAGAGGATTTCCAAACAGATCTAATAGGTTGGTACTCATGGAGATAATATGAAGAGATACTGACTTCTGTTTATGTTGTAAAGATAGTGGTGACAGGCAGGCATCTATCTTGTCCCCAACATTTCTTAGAATGTTTCCAGCATGTCACAGGGGCTCCTCCCAAACCCATGTGACCCCTGAGGAACAGATCCTCAAATGACCTTAAGAGTAAAAATAAATTGCTTTATTTGGGCCAACTGTATGGTCTTAAACACCCAAAAGGAAACTATAACCAAAGTTTAAAGTGATCAGTATATTTCCTTAAGAGTCCATGTGTATAGCTAAAGGCTACATTACAAGAAACAGTGCCAGACAAGAGATACCTTCCTCTGAGTTGTTGGCCAGGGTGGTCCAACAGACTCCCCAAATTACTCAGGCTATTGCCACAGCCCTTGATGGCCTCCCAGAACTTGAAGGTAAGACCCTACTGCCAAAGACAGAACATATGTTAGACACAGAATTTGGAGAAATAGAGGTGTACCTGACCTGAAAGCCACTTCCCCTGAAGGCTAGCTCTCATAGCTTTGGAGACTGCTATGAAAGTGCCAAGGGAAAACATCAAGGGATGATCCAGGACCAGCTTCAAGACCAAATAACCACATCAATAGCCAGCAGAGCATTATTCTACTCCATGCTTTCAAAAGATTAAAATGAATTATAAGTTGTATCATGAGAAAAGGAATAAACAGTCATTTCTTTTGGACAGGGGGATTCTAAATAGAAATGTGAGCAGTGTGCTGACTCCCTGCAACCATGTGAGAGAGCTATTCTCACCACTGTTCAGTAGGCACGTATCCCTGAATAATGAGCTGTTATTTCACTCCGTAAAAGACCATGTAATATAACAACTCTAAATTCCTTTTTCAGTAAAATAAGGTGATACTATATGAATGGCATTCCTGTAAAAATCTGACAGCTAAGTATGACTTCATAGAAACATAAATAAATACCTTACCTTTCTCTCATCTTTCATTTTTGCTTTATATCCATTTTCCCGTGCTTGGTGAAGATATTTTTGAGTAGGACCTTCTGACTTATTTTCTCTCTCAGAACTATAATCACCTGCAATAGCAGAATTCAGTCTTAGCCTTTAAAATTTTTGTCTGTAGAAGTTATGATTGTAACCAAACTATGCAGACCAAAGGCCTATTAATATTTTCATTTAAAAAGTATTAACTTAGTAATAAAACTACCTAAAATGATTTAAGTTGGGTCTCAAAATTCAGTTTCCAGTAATGTAGGGCTGCTTTCTATAAGGTTAATGAAATGGACATGGAACTAGTTACATAGCAGAGAACCAATCTCCTATCATGCTACATTCAAACTTTTGTATCATCAGGATTTTTGTGCTTATAAACAAAGTTGAAAAAAGACAAAGAAAAAAATTTAAGAAATCACAATATTTTAAAGAAATGTCGTGGTGCATGCCTTTAATCCCAGCACTTGGGAGGCAGAGACAGGCGGATCTTTGTGAGTTTGAGGCCAGCCTGGTCTACATAGTGAGTTCCAGGACAGCTGGGGCTACAGGGAGACCCTGTTTCAAGAACACACACAAAAAGGAAAAGATTGTATTAGTATAATTTTATTATACATGCTTCTTAATCTTGTGAAGAACAGCTAGGAAAAAATACAAGATGATACTACCACACACTTGTAGTATTTGCCTCCTGATTCTCCTGGGACAGAAGCAGTCCTACTGAAATCATGAGAGGGGAAAGGATGACAGGAAAGGACAACTTTGCACTCACAGCTTTCTCTACAAAGATGTACACATTTAAGTTTGCATACCATCTATTTCTAAATAGTCAATTGATGTAAAATAACTACTAAGGGCTTACTCACTAATACATAAATGATAAAGTTCAATGTTGTGAATCATAACCCTAGATTTATAGTAGGGAAAAACGACGAAACAAAAACGTGTTTGATTTCATTGCCACAGCTCTCTTAAAGAAACTACAGCCCTGTCCTTCACCCCGCGCAAAAATCATTTCAAAATGGATCAAAGACCTTAATATAAGACATGAAACTCTGAAACTGTGAAAGAAAAGCATAGAAAAAAAATAGTTCAAGGATAAGAGAAGGATTTTTCCAGTACCTAGTATTGGTTGCCTCATTTATACATTTTACATTAGAACAAGGCTAGTCTGGTACCAGGTAATTCCATGACAATCAGACCAGAAGTCCTTTCATGGTGACTAAAATATACTTTGATTTAAAGTAAGTTTACACATTGTCATATCTAGATTCCCTATTAATCATCTGTTAAGATTTTGATTCACAAAAGTTTCCCTAACCATAGAATATCTGTAGAATAAGGCTGAACAATCTTCAGCAGCATTAATAATTAGGGACTCATCACACTGTATTCTTACCTTTGACTACAGGAACGTGAGTATGCCCTTTGTCTGTGTTCTTCAGTGTTGCCTGGAGCCCAGAAATCTAAAACAAAATGATGCAAACATGCAGCATTATACATTAAATGAATTTTCAAAGGTTAAGTAAAATGCAGTCTAAAAATTAATTATAAAATAACAAAATCTCTCTTGAATTCATGGTTATAAGTTTTAAAACAGGAAACGTGAACTTTAGCAAAAAGGCAACATTATTTGTAAAAATTCAGTTCCATGGACAATTATTATCCACTATAGAAAGCATCTGAAGCATATATCTCACAGCATATTATCCTGAGTCAAGAATGGTCTTTACACACTCAGATTAGTTCAATTCTACTTTGAGAGAGGTTTTTCCTCGGTTTATATTTCTTCATAATTCATCTTTATATCTATAAACTATGGGGTATGTATTATTCAGGAAATAAAATGTGAAGAGTTATACTCAAAACACTTCACTATCTGCACACAGGTAATCTCTGTTTTACTAAACCTGTCTTGTAAAATTAAGAACATTAGTTAGCTGTGCAGTAGTCCTTTACCTTTATTTCCTGAGTCATACACTTGAATCTAAAATTTGTCCTTCATTGTATATGATTATGTGAACATAAGATACCTTCTATTTACTTATATCCAAATATGCACATGCCTTTACTATCACTGAATACTAACATTTTTATTATTAATAAAAGCAGATAATTTGTAACCAGTAGCTTAATGCTAATGAAATGCTTGGATAAAAATAAATGGTAAATTAATATCTAGTCCCAGAAGTCAAATGGATTATAAATTTTAATAACTAACTTATCAGAATAGCATTAATATCTATAGAATAGTTGCTAATACAGCACTGAGAATTGCTCTATGTCCCATGTCTTGTTTCCCTGTTAAGATCAAACACTGAGATGGTTCATTTTTCACAAGGGATGATCCAATGTTAATACATTGCTATGAACTAAAGTCCACTTTTTGTTTTCGTTTATGCTTCTGGAATTCATCCAGAATATTACCTTTCACTTAGTCACTCTGTCTTCTTGGTCTTCTCTATATTGGAATGGCTTCTTAAAATTTCCCTTATTTTAATGGCCGTGAATGTTTAGAGAATTACTGGTTAAGTAGTATTTTATAAGATGGCTATACATTTACATTTTCCTATTTTTCCATGGTTAAACTAGAATTGTGGAAATTTTTAAAGGAAGACAGAAGAGAACATTACTTTTAATAAATCACAAGTATTTGCTACTAACCAGACTTAGAAACTGAGGATGTTAACCTTGACCCTCTGGCTAAAGTAGTTTGTCACATTTATTCACGGTAGAGTTACTTTTTCCCATGGATCCACTATGCCTTTGGAAGCAAGCTATGAAGTAGAGCCAACATTTAACAACAGAACTGCTATGTTCCTCCTAGAGAGAAGGAAAATCCACTCAATGCTCTTGGGGATGCCTCTCTGTGGAAGATGGGCCTATTCTCCCCCATTTATTACTCAGTAATTTTTATAATTACAAAACCATAAACATTTGTTTTGCAGTCTGTTGATGTGAATTATAATCCTTACTCCATTACTTATCTTCTTGGTCAAATTGCTACAGGCTACAACACTGGGAACTCTTTCCAGATAGACTCCAAGGATGAGGAGAGTGACTCCACTTTCAGTTTCTTGGCTAACAACTTTTAAGCCTTATCCCCTTTCAATTGCCTTAAACATTACCACTTAGCACCAGTGGCAGATTACAATCATACAAGTCCCTCCCACAACATAAAAAGTGTCATTCTGGCCCTAAACCTACAATCACACACACACACACACACACACACACACACACACACACACACACACACACCTTCAAACCTCAAACCATCTCTTTACCCTAAAGTCTAATACATTTCAGATATATGCTTAATAGCATGGGTTGCTCTCTCAGAGAGCATGGTTTAATAAATAATAAACATGCCATGACTTCTCTGTGTAGATGGCATCAACAGTCTCAGGAAATAGCCACCACAGTTCCTTTCTCCATTACCATAGCACAATGTTTTGAGTTTCATGTTCTCTGTCTCTGTCTCTCTCTCTCTCTCTCTCTCTCTCTCAAATAGGATGAGCAAGATGATTCACAGGTGAAGTGCTTGCCATGCATATCTGACCACCTGAGTTCAATCTCCAGAACCCACATAAAGGTGGAAAGAAAGAACCAACTCTACAAAGTTGTCCTCTGGCCTCCACATGTTACTGTGGCACACGAGTGTCCATATTCACACATCATGTATATACATAACAAATACAATTTTAAGTGAATAAGCACAGGGTTGGGGATGTGGCTCAGTTGGCCTAGCATGCGTGAAATCCTGGTGTGATGGTTTGAATGAAAAAGTCCCCCATAGACTCCAAGTATTTGGACATTTTTTCCCCAGATGATGGCGCTGTTTTGGGAGGTTTTAGAAGGTGTGGCTATCCTGGAGGAAGCACATCCCTAGGACTGGGCTTAGAGAATTCTTAAGCCTTGCCAGATCTCCAGTTGCTCTCTTGCTTCCTGTGCTTGTGTGATGATGTGAGAGCTTAGCTTCTGCTGCTCCTGCTCCAGCCACCTCCAGCCACGATGCCTCCCTGCCGTGAAAGACTGTAATTCCCCTGGAACCGTAAGCTCAAATAAACTCTTCCTTCTATAAATTGCTTGGGTCAGTGTTTCTATCACAGCAACAGAAAAGTGGCTAATATACATGGGTTCCATCCCCAGCACCACATAAAGTCGGGCATTATATGAGGATAACATGACAGCATTCAGGAGGTACAGGCAGGAAGACAAGAGTTCAAGGTCATGCTCTGCTACATGTTGAGTTCCAGCCCAAGCTGGGATACAGGAGACCTCATCTCAGAAGGAAAAAGAGCAAACAGAAACAGCTCTGTGACAGCTTTCAGAGTGGCTCTGGTCACTCACACAGCCAGGCACACTTTCCCTCAAGGTGTGATGTAGACCAAGGAGAACTCAAAGTAATACTGTGAGGACCTGGACTGTTCTTGGCTTGGGGCTAGACACCAAGGTCTGAGGCTGTAAAAACCAACAGACCTCCAAGTCCTGGTTCTACAGAGACATCAGACAAATTATTAAAACCTCCTGTGCCTCAATTTCCCCAGAGAGTACCTCTGAGAGTTGAGGTACTCTCTTCATTGTGAGTCTTTATAAGCTAAAAAGAAAAGTTACACATTTCCAGTCTAAAATGCCACAGAGTAATTATTCCTATTCCCAAGCAAGGAAAGACTGAATCAAAGTAAGACAGAAACACAGTAGGAGAAACACCAAACTCCAGAGCTCCATGTCTGCATCTGCCTCTAGTGATGCAACCGTCTGGTCTCAAATGGGCTTGGGCAGCCCCACCACTCCATTTGGCTGCCTGCAGAACTTACAGCCTTTCTCCTGGGTCTACTCTACTCTGCCCTCATCTTTCCTTGGCAGACAGCCCATGGTCCTGGCATCTGCAACATCCCAGGATCTCTAGCTTACAGTTCACCTCCATAGCTTCATGAAATGGCCTCTCAAGGACTCTTGCAAGGAATCTAACCCTGTTACATGCTGCTTGATCTCAATGGCTTTCTGGAGACTTGGTGCAAGTCTTGATGACTGTTTTGGGTGTCCTGGGGCCCTCGGGGCGGGGGTAAAGTCTGCGGTAGAGTCACAACACAGACTCCAGAGGTCTGGTGAGAAGCAGGCAGTGCGAGCAGCTGCAGACTCGTTTATTGTGGATCTGGGGCTCCCTTATATCCCCCACTCCCAGCATCCCATTGGTCAATTGATAAGTCATATCTGTTCCTCATTGGCTCTCTGTACCAGACCATTTTCACGTCAGCGGTCTCTTTGTCTTTTGGCAGAACACAGGTTTGCCTCAGTCAGATGTTTTTGGCCCGTTTGCAGAGTGCTGGTTGTTCAGGCAGCACTTCCTCCTACAGATGACCTCAAAATTCTTTCCTTTTGTATGCCTACAAAAGCAGTACTTTATACACATTGGGACCATGTTCTGCTGCCAGCTTGAGATGTAGCTTGTCCCATTTGGACCATATTGGCAGAAGACTCTGTATCTTCAAATATGACCCTGGAAAATATTTCTGAAAGTGGCCATTTGAGCCATAGAGCTCCCCTGTGGTGGCATTCTGTTTAGGCTCTCTCCTTTCATATAAAGTTGCGATGTTATAAACTACAGCCTTCGCTGTTTAGGAAGGGGTTCCTTATCCTTAAAGCACCTTTCTCACTGTCCCAATGTAGGGCTCCAAGTTTCTTTTTGATAGCACAAATCTCTTGAATAATTACAATGCTTTATCTGCCCTCACGTGTCTGCAGCTTTGAACTTGTTCACATTCTTTTCCTAAAAAAACGAATATGCGTATTTTTCACACTTTTCTGGTCTCTCGCATTTTAAATTTGAATAACAGCATTACCTGGATATTACACTGTATTGAAATTTCCTCTGACAAACACATTAGCTCACTACTTTTCAATTCAACCTCTCTTCACAGGACACAGGGAAAATGCAGCCAGATTCTCCCCCAGAATATAACATGAAGTGCTTCTAGCTCATTCCCTCAGAATAGAATCCTTGTTCTTTTCCGAAATCTCATGAGCTGGGCCTCCACTGTTTGCATTCTTTTCACCATCTTTGTCTTCTAAACTCCTACCTGGATGGCCCAGTAAGCTCCGTTTTCAGTGTTCTAGCCCGAAGTTCCAAATTCTTCCATATTCCTTCCAGAAACTAGTTGCAAAGGCTTGCTAAGAACCATGTGGTCTTATCACACAGGTTTATCACAACAATAACCCTCATTCCTTGGAACGATTTTCTGTATTATTCACTTTTCTCATTCCTTTAACCCTGACAAAAGCAACTTAGGGACTGGAACTATGCCTCTGACATCCATCATGGCGGGAAAGGCAAGGTGGCAGGAACATGAGACAGCTGGTCACCCTGCACACAGTCACGCAGCAGAGAGAGGAAATTTCTGGTGCTCAGAGTGTTTTCTTCTTTTTATTCAGTCACAGATTCCAAGACATGGCATAGTGCCACCTGGTTTCTATTTTCAGCTAAATCTTTCAGAAAGCACCTTCACAGACATGACCAGAGGTGTGTTTCCTTGGCAATTACAAATCCAAACAAGTTGAAATGACAATTAGCCATCACTCCTACATACTTACAAATCAGTTACATTTTAGCTCTTTTGAATCATAGAATTAACACTCAAAATTATGAACAGTATTTTCAATAAACTTGAAAAATTAAAAACAAAAAAATTGCAGATTTAAAACCAAAAACAGTAACTTTAATGTTTATTACTTACTAAAGAAATGTAAAAGCACATTCTTACTAGATATTTATCTTTTAATACACTTTCACCCTTTGATATATAAACTGAATAGCATAAAAAATTCTAAATTCTATCACTTAGTTATGCAAATTACTGTATTTATTTGAAGAAAAACAGTAAGCTCATTAAAGTAAGGGTTTTAATGAAGTTATGATCAAGAATCCTGATAGAAAACATGAGAATCTTCTTACTGCTGTCAACTCACATCTTAAAGGTAAAAGGTAAAAATGAATTTTCAGAGTATAAGTATATTGAGTACTGAGTATAAAGACATTTAAAAATAAATATAATGTGAATTTGTTTTCTGCTGTGAATTACTGGGGAACTTTTCAAATATTGTAAATATATTTTCACTACACACATATTTTAAATAAATTAATTTTGTGGCATCTTGTCATACTAGTATGTTTACAAGTCAGAGATTAATCAATGGCCACACACTCAGGGTATACCTTATAAAGAAGTTCTTTTAGGGATAAAAAGTGGTTTTTGGTAATAGACTAGTCTCTGTGCTAAAGCTAGCCAAATAGGTTCAACTCATAGGCCTGGCTTGTTTCCCAAGAGAATTCCTATGACCACAACTCTATTCTCTGCCCTCATTTGCAGCCTGTGCTAATTAACTCTAGTGTGATTTCTGTCATTTTTGCCACCTAGTAACTTTAAGCTAGTAACTTTAAGCTTACAAATTATGAGTTACACACTTCTTGGTACAGATAGCAGTTATTCACTCAGCCTTCCCTGAACCTGTGTTGCTGATATTATTTATGGGTTCCATCAATCATTGTGCACATTTTGGGTTTTGAGCAAAATTGGTGATGTGAACAAGCATGTATAACACAGAGCTTATCTTAGGAAGGCTGTATTAGACAACCAGTTTGCATTCACATCTATAAGACAATCCTAAAAGATCACTAAATGCCCAGTATCAGCTTTCCTTATAATGAAGCCTGTTTAAATCTGATTTTCTCAAATCATAGTAAATCTATCATCATGAATAGCAGATGTAGTTAAGAGAATAAAGTTATTTCTAAATTCTAACTGCTCCATTTTCAATATAAAGAAATAAATTCTAGATTTTTTTTTCCTTCAAATTAGAATTTTCTTTAAGCTCAAGCGAAAACAATTAAAAAATACCCTGTAATCAAGCATTTCAGAGGCAAAAGCAAGTGGATCTCTGTGAGATCAAGGCCAGCCTGGTTTACATAGAGAGTTCCAGGCCATCTGGGGCTACAAACAAACAGAAAATAGATGAGGAGGGTGCTAAGGGAACTTAGAATAATGGCCCATAGTATAGAAGAGGGCAGGGATATATTCCACACAGCAGAACAAAGAAGTCTAAAGAGATCGAGCCTAAGAGAGGAGAAATAAGAGGTCAGGAATGAGAACCAGAGAGTATTGGCTTGACTTTCAAGCTAAAAACTCCAAGTGGGTAGCTGAAGCAAAGGGCAAGTGAATCAGATAATCTGAAACTAATCCAACTATACACATGGTCCTAGTTTCTCAGGGAATAGCCTATAGATGTTGACAGTTGCCTTAAAGACACTTTATATTTTGTATTCTGCTAAAACAAAAATAAGGATTTGTGCCTTGCAAATCTCTATATACCTCAGTGGGGGTAACAGAAATGATAGCATTTAAGGTACCAGACCTAAAAAATGGGTGTAAGAACAGAAAAATGAGGATACATGTGCTAAAAGCTCACAGATGCAGTGGCAGAGAACCTGGATTTGGCAAGGTTTGCCTTCAACAAAGTAAGGCACCTCAAGATTAAGAATATGATCAAGCCAGCCACAATACATTGGAAAGTGTAGACAGAAAATGCCATGTAGACTTCAGGCCATATGAATATTTATTTGATCTTTAGACTAGGAATAATATCATTTAGAGGAATAAAATTAACAGTGAATTCTTCTAGTTAAACAATTTTATATTTACACATACTGTGCTAAACTCAAAGAAGTATTTTAATCTAGAACAGTCTAGATGGTCTTTACCAGACAAATTATCTTTACCTTTACCTGCAGTAGGTGAATGGTTTGAATGAGAAACAAGACCAGCTATATATATAGCTTGTTGTGTTTACATATCATGTAAAATTCAGACCTGACTTATGAAATTATTTTAACTTTTAAACACGTTTTTATTTCACAGACATATTTATCATAAAGTCAAGTGATTCATCCTTGATTAATATGTGAGAAAACAGACTAATATGTAAAAGACTTGATGTTGACATGACTAATTCATCAACAATTCTCACTCCCAAATCCTTATCTTTCTCTATTAAACCAGTGATTAATGGTCTGAAACCCAAAGATCATATGTGTCATAAGTATTCACAACATGACCTTTGCTCTAACCTAAGGAATGACTGTCATGTTAGAGACAGGAAGCAGGAGAACCTTTCCAGAAACCTAATTTGGCTCTGCTCACAAAGCTGACGAGTGGCAGAGCCTACTCTGCTCAGGTTTCCAACATAGAAACCAAGGATCCAGAGGTACTGAAAGTGATTTGGGACGGTGAAGCTTCGTGGTCAGTTTATTGGAATTAGAATCACCATGGAAACACATTGAACAAGTCTATGAAGGCATTTGCAGAAAGGTTAAGGAGGGATGACCCACCTTCATTGTCAACTGCACCATTCCAGGGACTGGGATTCTAGACTGAATGAAAAGGAGGAAGCAAGCTGAGAATTAACATTCATCTCTCTGGGCTTCCTGACTGAGGCTGCAATGTGACTAGCCGCTTTGCCTTCCTGCCGCAATCATATCCCTGCCTAGATGCTCTGTGAGCCAAGACAAACTGTCCTGCCTGAAGTTGTTTTTCTCAAGTATTTTGTCACAGCAACAAGTGCCTAATACACACTTGTCACTGTTTAGATGAAACTCTGACACCTTGACATCTATGTCATAAAATTTTAATTAGAAAACTTGTTTTATTCAATATTATCTACAATATAATTCAAGCATTCAAAGATACAAAATTAAAATCCACATACAAAAGGCACTAAAACAAGTGATGTCTTATTTTCAATAGCTAAGAATTTCAATGAGGAGACAAAATAACTTGATTAAAATATGTCTTAATAATAAAACTGTTATGGGCATAGTATTACCATTGTGCACGCTTTGGGGCAAGCTTTTCTGACTTTGGACAAAATGAAAATGTCCAGAAAGCAATGAAAAGAATTAAACATACTACATCCTCTAACAAATGTGACATGTCAACATTTTGCTTTCTTTTCCCTAAATTCTATGCCAAAGTTTCCATACAAGGTCTTAGACCTAAATGAAAACACTGCAGGCTGAAGGTAAAAGGGTATCATTCAGCATAAATGACAGAAAGTTCAATTTATAACAGAGTATCAAATATTTACTTGGGACGAATTTTCAGGGAAATCTTATTGATTTATCCCACATTTCACAACAATATTTTTAAAGTTTTTCTATTTACCTCTTATTTTATTTGTATTTCTGTGTATATGAATGCTTTGCCTACATGCATGTAAGTGTACCATGTTTGTACAGTGCCTGCAGAGGTCAGAAGAAACCATCAGATCCCCTGGACCTGGAGTTACTGGCAATTGTTAGCTGTCATTGGGTGCTGGGAACCAAACCCTGGTCCTCTGTAAGAGCATCCAGAGATCTTAACCCTTGAGCCATCTCTCCAGTCCCATGTTTACCTCTTACAGACAATATATCTGATCTCTAAGGGCTCATGAGGCAGGGGATAGCTCTCTGCATGCTGTAGTAAAAGAAAAGGGATCACAATGAAAACAGCAAGCTGTTCACATATGTTTCAGTGAGAACAGAGGCTGGAGTAAAACGGAAGATTATGGGTTAAGAATTCCAAGTCTGGAGCACTGAGGAAGAAAAATAAGAGGCCAGGCATCTGGCTGTGATATAACCACGTGAACCTGATGAGAGACAGACGGGCAGAAGAAGCAAGGCAGTGATATGTAGCCAGCTAGCGAATTTCCATGAGATCTTTCCAATTTAGGAAACTCACAGGAAGTACTATTGCTTATTACGTATTTGACTTTAATCCATTGCTTCTAATACAGAGGCCAGGAAAAGATGTAGGGGCCTCTGGAACTGAAGTTAGGGGATGGCTGTTAGCTGCCATGTGGGTGCTGGAACAGAACCCTGGTGCTCCGCAAGGCCAGCCAGTGACATTACCCTCCGAATCTTCTCTCTAGCCCCTAATGAAGCTAATTATAACAGACAAAGTTGTATGTAAGGACGGCTTCTAACGAATTTTCCACTTCAGGAAAGAGACCCCAGACCATCCTATAGCCAAAAAGATACCCAAAGAGTAGATTGCAGCTACTTCTTGGTAGTTGTGAGAACAAAGTTATCTTTGTATAATTAAGAGCACTTAGGACACCTGCAAGGTCTGAGGTAACACCAGCCAGTGACTAATGGCTAGCAGACAGGCAAGGTCAACAGATAAGAAAACCAGAGAGCTCAGTATAATTAGCAGTTAGCAAAACACCTGTAAGGTCAGAAGGTAGTAACGACGGTCAAGTAACTAACAGCTAGAAGATAGTCAAGGTCAAAGCTGGAGTCGGAGATGGATAGATGAAGTCTTCAACCACCCTCTACTAAGTGAGCACTGTGTGATCATCTTCCTACCGGAACATGAATACAGCATGTGGAACCTCTGTGGTCTTGACCCATAATAGCCCAGAAAATTAGGCAAGCTCAACAGCAACTTCCTCTGTCTTTCTCTACTCTCTGCCACTGCTCTATCAAAATGCTGGACAAATAAAATTCAATGGCTTTTCCTCCCTTGGAAATCCCATCTTCTCTTGGGAGTGTCTCTCACTGTTCTATAATTCTTGATAAAGCCTGCTTCCACTTTTCATACTCCCTTGAAAGTCTGTCATTAATCTTCATTGGTGTGAAACAATAAACTCGGAGCCACTGTCCTAGGTTGATCTTTGATGACTGTGAGAGTGCAGTATCTTACGTACTTGAGTCATACACAACCGGGTTTTCACTTTCAAACCCATGTATCAATAAGTAATTTACCTAAATTGATTATATAGCTGTTAAAGATGATTTAAACCCAAGTTTCTTTAACTACAATGATTATTTTCTTCTAATTATATTTTAATAATCTACTCACTCAGGTTTCAGTTACATATCAATTCAATTATAATCATTACAAGTTTTTAATGGATAAGACACTTTTTCTTCACGTGTCCAATAAATTTTAAGGTAAAAATTTGTGAAAAGTGTTTTTAAAATTTCTCATAAAAACAAAACCATCATTTTACTTAGAAAAATTAATATAGGTTGGAGAGATAGCTCAGTTGGCATAGTGCTTGCCTCAGAAGGCTGAGTTTGACTTAACTTGAAAATTGCCAGCATGTTGGCATATTTTTGCAATACTAGCACTAGGAGAGTAGAGAAGGAGACTCTCTGGAACTCTCTGGAAGCCAGTCTGGTGAGCTCCAGGCCAACGAAAGACTCTGTCTCAAAGGAGGTGGACATCATTCCTGAGGATGACATGTGATGCTGTCTTCTGGCCTCCACGTATATGCATACACACATGTAAACATATTCACATCCACGAACAAGCAAAGACACACATGTACACACACATAAAATAATAATTAAAAACTGTTCCAAGGTAGTTTGACTGTACCCTTCCTACCTTCCTAACAGCTTTGTCTCTTTCCAAGGAGGTCAGCATTTTCTCCTTCAGCAAAGCATGGTGCTTCTCATGTAACACCCTTATAGTTGGCTCATAAGATGCATAATGTAACTTCAGCCTATAAAAATAAAAGGCCAGTACACAGGAAAGGGTAAAATAGTTACATTGGTGATTTCTTTCTAACATCTAAGCCCTTTTTCTTTCATTCTATTTTTTTGTGTGCTTATAAATAAAAATGAGTAACCACATAAAGGTCAACACAACAGAGCCAAGATGCACAGATGTATTATTTTTATGTAATTTCAATCTACCTGGGGGTGAGAAATAAAGTACAGAAAGGGAAAAATCACACTTGCCTTAACCAGTTTTCTATTTCCTCACAGCACATTTTGTTGTATTCAAGTATATACTCAGAATATTGCCACAGGTCTTTGAGATTTAAATATATACATTACAGGGCACAATAGTAGTGCATTCCTATAATCCTAGCACTCAGGATAGGGAGGCAGAAGGATTAAGAATTTAAGGCAAACCTTGGCCACATAATGAGTTCAAGACCAGTCTGGGCTACAGAAGACCCTGTCTTATAAACCAAAAACAACAACAATTGAACAAAATTCTTTAATCAAGTAAAAACAATTTCAAAAAAGATAAGACAAAATAATTGGTTATAAAACAATGCTGTCATTTACTCCAAAATAAAAATAGTCTTTAAAAAAGTTTGACTAATCTCACATTAAGAAAATCAATACTGGGCGTGGTGCACGCCTTTAGTTCCAGCACTTAGGAGAAAGAGGCAGGAAAATAAACCTCTGTGAGATCAAGGCCAGCCTGCCTAGATTACATAGTGAATTCCAAGCCAGCTGGGGCTACAGGGAGACCCAGTCTCAATAAATTAAATAAAATAAATAAAAAGCAAGCATAAAAAATAGTTTGGTACCTCATAAAAGATCATTTAACTTAACATGATATAAACCCCTGCAAAAATTCTACTGGAAAAATGGTTTAAAATGTTTTATTTTTATAGAAGCACAATTTACATGACTAAAATATTTAGCTCTCAGGTGTAACAATTGAAAGAGTTTAGATATCCATATCCATGCAATCCACATTGTTAAGATCCCTAACATCCTAGAAAACACTGGAGCTGTATACACTGCATATCATAGAATATCTTCTCATTGGACACTGTTTTCCTTTACTAAACAGAATGTTTTCTAGGCTATTCCTTGTCTTGTGTATTGGTACTTTTGTTTCATTACATTTTGTGAGCAATAATCATGATAGATAGATAGATAGATAGATAGATAGATAGATAGATAGATAGATAGAG
>NW_008349068.1:11105865-11119788 GCF_000622305.1 Nannospalax galili | reverse complement strand
AGATGATGATAGATAGATAGATAGATAGATAGATAGATAGATAGATAGATAGATAGATAGATAGATATACATAGATACATAGATAGATGATAGATAGAGAGATAGATAGACAGAATGAAAATATGGTAAAGCCTGCATTCTAGTGGAAATCCTAAGGTATTGGAGATGCCAGAACTATGTGATAGTCACTGAAGAAAACTACAGGCATACGAGCAAGCAAGCACAAGGGATAATATCTGTATACTGCAGGAGGCAGAACTCAAGGGGTGGTGCTACTCAAGCTCTTGGAGCCCAGGCAATTTCATTACAAGCTCCAACTGCCAAATATGTAGCTGGAAAATGTTTGCCCTATTGAGTTTCAGTCCTTGATTTGGTCTGATCATTCCTTGTTATGTCCCCATTCTTCCCTATTGGAATGGGAATATCTTTTCTGTGTCATTATACATTGAAAAGATGTAACTTGTGTTTTGATTTTATGCAGGTTCAGAGTAAAGAGATTGCTTTAAGTCTCAAAAGAAACAGTGGAATTTTAAACAATGTTGGAACTATTGTCTGCTTTGATAGTTTGAATGACCAGTTTGCAGCACAAAATGGCCATGAGCCCATGGGACACAAAGGCAGAATCTTATTATCTGAATGTAAAATGTTCCTCATAGTTTCACATATTTGAACACTTGAAACTCAGATGTTGGCATTGTTTTGGAGGGTTGTGGATCCTTTAGTAGGTACAGCCTTACTGGAGAAAATGAGTCACTGGGAGCAAGCTTTGAGGCTTTATAGCCTGGCATTAATTCCTGGACACTGTGCTTCTGTTCCAGATGCAATGGAACCAGCCAGCATTCCACTCCTGCCATCAAGGCTTCCCTGCCATAATGGAACTGATCCCCTTGAACCTCAAGCCGGAATATGGCCTTTCTTCCCCAAGTTGCTCCTTGTTAGATATTTTGTAACAACAATGAGGAAAGTCAGTAATACAAGTAGCATTCCCTTTAAATATACTCACCTATTGAAGTGTGACATAATATAAATAGCTAGTGCCTATCCTAGATAACACAAACATAGAAAATTTATGTCAATCAGAAAACTATATTGGGTATAATTGTCTTAGAGCAAGTAAAAGAGAAATTTAGTTAAGGGTTATAAAATAGATTTCTTAGTTTGAGGGGGAAAGTAGTTATGGAAGTTAAGGAAAAGAAGAAAGTAAATGCCTCCAAAATAGTTTTTAAAATTGTCATCATAAATCAAAAGTAATTTAGGATATGTGTCCTACCCTGCAAAGCCACATCTTTACTTTGTTTTCTGTGATTAAAATCCAGTAAACACTCCAAGTTCCTTCATGGCTGTGCCATTGCACAGGGTATACTATGTTCCAAGTCAGCCTGTTGGCCCAACTTCATCATTTTGTTTAGTGTTTAGAATTCAATTCTACTGAAAACACAACCTTGAAACCCCTCTTGAATGTCAGTCTTCTTGGGACGACAATGTCTTGGCTGAGACAGCAGAAAATGGAGTATATTTTGTTATATTTCTGTTTAAATCCTCTTCCATTGTACATCCAAAGAGTACGATTGCTTCTTAGCAGGACCCGAACTTCCTGTGCTTCCAAAATGTAGGATAACATATAGTACATACTAAATGTCCAGTAACCTTAAATGAACAGCTTTATTTGAATACTCTTATGATAGTCAAATTCCTATCAATGACTAAAATAACTCTTTAATAAATGTACCAGCAAATATATTCAACTTACCCTTTGAGGTCATTAATCAATTTGTTTTTTTCTTGTACTATTCGTTTATGATGCATTCGATGAAAATCACGTTCTTTCTGAGTTTTAAGAAGTTCTTTTCTAGCCTTGCTGCAAAAAAACCAACAATATTAATTTCTAAAACTACTATTTCCTTTCTTAAAATTAGTTCTTCGATTCAAATTCATTAATATCGAATGAATCAAAAGATAATTAAGTAACAAAGCTTGTACTATGCTTCTCACTGAAGAAACACATCCAACATAATATATGATATCCCTAAATCAAAATAGAAGATAATGATGCTAAAATATTTCAGCAGTATACCCTACCTATCTCCAAAGAGATTTTTTTGGCTTCCAAATTTCAAACACATATTAAAAAAACATAGTTATTGGAAATAATTAAATATAAAGTAAAAAACCTTAATTCCACACTTCTTAGGACAAAGAATATGCTTAGCTGTTTAGATTTAATAAACAATTAAATGCTGGAAAAGAAAACACTAGAAAGCCTAAAAAAGAAAACAAAATTTTATTCTATTAACTCATAAGAGAAATATGCACCGAGATGACAGATTACTAGATATAATTGATCAACTTACCTAAATGTGATCAATATCAGTGATGCAATGCACAAATATTCTTAAATGGGTTATATATTATGACAAGTCCTGTCATAAAACAATCAAGCAGATTCTTCTAAGTCCAAGCTCTATGTGAAATATTAATGGGACTTTTACACTCACCTCCATAATACATTAGTTTCAGTAAAGTCTAATTTATAATAAAAAAATAAAAACAGTTCTCTGAACAGTGTTGGATAACTGATGAAGGGCCTCTGCACTGAGACTGTCCCACTCTGAAAAATGAGTTGAATTAGAGCCCTGATATCTCATATCAAGATCAGAATGGAGTACATCTGCTTCTCTGTGACACAGTATTTCAAAATTCAGATTCATATAAAATAAATGCACATCAATAGACCATCTTTAAGCTGTGTCAGAAAATCCATGAGAAACAGCGTCTGGGATGCTGTCACAGAAGTTTGTGAGATAAGGTTAGGGCTCCCAGTTCCTGACGGAGCATATGCTGATCAGTGTGATTTCTTGTAATAAAATCAAATTACATTTGGTATATGGAAAATAAACCTGATCCAAACTCCAGGTTTCTTCTTTTCCCTACCCCATCAATTTTTTTTGATAAGCTTCATTGTTCTCTATTCAGAAATGTTTAGTTTGCATCATATCCAGTTAATACACAACACTAATCAGCATCCTTCACCTGATCCTCAGTTTCAATTACCTTTTTAAATATTCCCCCCTCAACTTCATTTTCATGCCAGCTGTTTTGTAATTATAAGAAACTGTGATTCATATATTGAATTTTGAAAAACTCAACTGAAGTGAATGGCAATACTTCAATATTACTTTTCCAGATTTTAACCATGTGTGTACACGTGTGTGATATTTGGTATAGGAAGAAAAATAAAACTCTAAGAAGCCACCTGTGTTTATTACTCTTTTGTATTATGACAAAACACCTGAAAAAAACATCTTACAGAAGGCAGGAATTAGTTTGTCTCAGATTTAGAGGTCACAGTCCATCATAGCAGGAATTTGTGGCATCAGGAGTGCAGAGCAGCTGGTCACACACAGCCACAGTCAGGAAGCAGAAACTCATGAAATGTTGGTGCTCAGCAAGCTTTCTCATTTGTATTCAACCTGGCCCTCCGGCACATAGGATGATGCTACCCACAGTCAAAGAGAGTCTTTTCTCTTTAGCCAAACCTGTCTATAACCTCATAGACACACTCAAAAATGTGATACCATAGTGATTTTAAATTCAATCAAGTTTAAGCTGAAGATGAGCTGTCACACCATGAGTTTGAAAAGTCATAATTTTCCCAGATCAGGTGCAGTACAACCATTTTCTACAAGCTGTTGAAAACAAGCTCCAATGGATGAAACTGCACTTCTGTGGGCATTGCATGACATAGGTGCACTTACATACATGCAGACAACACACTCGTGTACATAAAAAAAAACAAGATTTTTAGTGTTTATGTAGTGTATGTGTGTGTATACATGTTCATGTCGAGGGGTACAAGTATGTATGTACAGTGGTGTATATGTATGTACAGTGGTGTATATGTACAGTTATATATATATAATATTTTTTTAAAAAAAGATACAACCAGGCGGGGCGTGGTGGTGCATACCTTCAATCCCAGCACTCGAGAGGCAGAGGCAGGCAGATCTCTGTGAGTTCAAAGCCAGCCTAGTCTCCATAGTGAATCCAGGACAGCTGGGGTTACAGGGAGACACTGTCTCAAAAAGACCCCCCCCCAAACGATACAACCAACCAGGCAATGTGGGGCATGCCTTTAATCCCAGCACCCAAGAGGAAGAGGTAAGTGGAGCTCTGTGAGATCAAGGCCAGACTGGTCTATATAATAAGTTCCAAGTCAGTTGGGGAAACAGGGAGACTCCTGTCTCAAAAAAATAAAAATAAAAACACAACAAGCAACCTAACTCTATATGCCCAGGTTCTAAGGCAGAAACAAAAGCAGGAGGCAAAACAAAGATAATATGGTCCCCTCCCTGCAAAAAATTATCAGAACTATAGTAGTGGTGGTTGGGAACAACTATAAATCTGTTCAGAGTTCAAGAAGTTCAAAGAAGACATGAAGTGAATAAATAAAATGAATAAATATAGCCAGAAACAAACTCTTCATTGAAGATTAATAAAAGACACACAAACGGGTAAGTGAAGTAATGAAGACAATTCAGGATAAAAAAATTGAAGTCAATAAAGAGAAATAATGAAGCAAACCCAAATTGAATTGAAGCTAGAATTGAAAACTTTAATTAAGTCAACTTTAAACCTCGGGGTAAAGCCTAACCAACATAATGCATTATATAGAAGACAGAGTATCGAGGCTTAAACACAAGATAGAGGAACTGGATCATTCAATCACAGAATGATGTTTAAGAAAAACAGAAGAACTGCATATTCAAGAATTTTGGGACATATGAAAAGACCAAATCTTTGAACTATGGGTATAGAAGGAGAAGACTTCCAGGTCAAAGGTTTAAGAGCATATCTTCAATAAAATCATATAGGAAAATTTCCTAAATTTAGTGAAAGAGATGCCCATACAGATTCAAGAAGAATACACAGCACCAAATTTATAAGGCCAGAAAAGAAACTCTGCAATCCATAATATAGAACACATTAAATATACAGAATAAACTGGTATTTAAAGCTGCAAGAGAGAAGCCACTTGTCACATATAAAGGCAAGCCCATCAGAATAACAGCTGACTTTTTAATGGAAACTAAAAGCCAGAACCGGGAGCAATATGCTTCAAATTCTAAAAGATCACAGATGCCAAGCCAGACTACTATACCCAGCAAAACTATCTTCCATAATTGAAGGAAGAAGAAAAATGGGTCAATGTACAAACAACCTAAAGTAATTCATGTCCATCAAACTAGTCTTAGGGCATACCAGAAGGACTACATCAGACAGAAGAGGAAGATAACTATACTCAATAGGCTACAGGAAAAAAAAAATGACACAAAGCTAAATGGTGAGCAAAGTATGATCAAGAAAACTGACATCACAAAATGACAGCAATCAACACATACACTTCACAATAGTAACTCTAAATATTAAGGGCCTTATCTCCTCAATCAAAATGTCAAGGAACAAAGTTAAATTAAAATTCTAATATCATACCTCCAAAAATAAGCAGCTAATAGGCCCAACTGCTTGGTTTGAGTACTTATAGTTCAATAATGAAACAATACACATTACAGGAGATTCTTCGTAGCAATATGACCTTGGGAAGCTATGTAAACTATGTTCATGTCATGTTTAACAGTTGCAAAATGGGCATGTAATAGGCTGCAAAGTTTATTCTGAAAAGTGGTTCAATAAAATGGCTTATTGCCTTACAAACAAATAAAAAAGTACTCAAAGGCTAGTATAACAGTCACCATCATTATATCAGTGACGGCCAAGCAAAGGACAAAGAATACCAGTAACCAGGTAAATTATTTAAATTGAATGTCAAGTAAGGGTTAGCTTGACAGCCTGAAATAGCTGGGAATTTGAACTCATTCAAAGTTCTTTCCCACAGACTTCTACTATCATTAACATCATCACAGTATTATGAATATTTATTATAACAGAAGAGCTATGTTCAGATATAAAAGATTTATCTTACAAAATAAGAGATGTGGCAACAGGTATTTAAATTGCCTCTAAAGGTCCAAAGACCAGGACATGATTATTAGTAACATTGTGAATCATTCTAAAGGTAAAGCTTCACAAAAATCTAGTTCAAAACTACTAAAGCTATATTATTTTCAGTAGCTCAATGAATTACATAAATATATTCTTTATCACATTTAAACTGTAAAACCATAATAGGTTTTTTTTTTTAAAAAAAAAAAGCTTGAAAAAATAATGGTGCAAAATTTCCTAACCAGAATGACAAATATACAGCATGGCCTCAACTCACTTTTTTTTTTTTTTTTTTTTTTTTGAGATAGGGTCTCCCTGTAGCTCCAGCTGTCCTGGAACTCACTATGTAGACCAGGCTGGCCTTGAACTCACAGAGATCTGCCTGCCTCTGCACCTCCCCGCCCCCCAGTGCTGGGATTAAAGGCATGTGCCACCATGCCCAGCTCAACTCACTTTTGATAAAATTTAGAAACCTATTTGTGTTCATCCCAAGAAAGAAAGCATAGGAATTGATTGAAGTATTAGAACTTAAAGTTTTTTTGACCATTAAATTGGTTTTCATGGACTCCTCTGTTTCCACAAATGAAGTCTACTCAATAAAACAATTTAAACTCATTTCATGCTGGTGTTTCTTCTATTATGGTTTCTTGCTGCTCATCTGCTTAATAAAAGGAAAATAGAAGTTGCAGTAAAGAATAGTATGAAGTATCTATATAAACTATTAATATTTTTAACTCATCACATTAGTAGAGCATCTTTGTGCTGGTAACAACTTTTATTAATGCAGACAGCAAACACTTAGATTTTGTTTCAAGTACAATGAAATAGGAGTTACTCAGTGAAACCATATACTTAAACTTGTGTATTACAGAGAATATAATTCATACATGCCAAATCTTTTTTTTTTGCTTTGACGAATTGTTTATTTTTTTAATTTAATAACCACATGATTAGAAGAAGCATTTCATTACAGCTTTAACATATTCAGTAACACACTCAAGAGCAAGGATACATCTCTTTCAAAAGTGGCTGTAAATTTTTAGGTTCACAGTTAAATTAATACAGTTATACAATACTGAACTCAGTATAAGCCCTGTAAGATATAAAACTGAATGAATTTTTATCCTTTAAAGAAGATCTCCATGTCATCTTAAAATATGCTGTTTCCTACATTTTTAGTGCCAAATCTTAATGTTTGCACATGATACAATAAGGATCAAACCTCCCCATCTCAGGTCATCACACACACACACACACACACACACACACACACACACACACACCACATACACACATCTAAAATTCAGCTATTAAGATACATATAGCCTTATCATACTATGAACTCCGTTGATCAGTACAATATGAGTGTGATTTAGTAAACCTGTTCTTACAATTATTTTTAAGTGGACAGTCCCAGTGAAGTCATTTTCTCAAAAACTTTCAGTAATTATTTTGGAGTGACCATTTACTACGAAATCATAAAATTACTTTGGTATCACAATTTGGCAAGATAAACATAGAAATATTTCTGTCTACTGCCACTTTCCAAAGAAGGCCATCCTTGCCTTGTATTTTCCTCACTGATAACAATAATTATATAATTATCAAATATTTCATTATCCTCAATTGGTGATAAATGAAATACACTGACCTGCGAATATTAATATTAGAATAATTGTTGAAGGGCCAAATGAAATTCAGTCAGATTAAAGGAAAACTTCATTATATTTTTAACTGCAAAATGAAGAGGTATATCCAGGTCCAGAAAAAATACCCTCTTAATTTAAGAAGCAATTACCTAAACACTAAAGCATGAAATTTTATGGGTTTCTTTATTATCTTTATTTTCACAGTGTTTGTTTCTGAAAGTCATTAAATTAAATGGATCTTCACAAAAGCTGGACACTCTTCGACCTTTTATAAAAGTGAATTTTGTACTCAAAATCACAGCCTCTTACTAAAGGACCTAATTTTTCCTTAATATTAATTGCAATTTAATTTTAATTTCCATTATGGCTGTATTTTCTGGTAGAAGGTAACATCATAAAATGTTTCATTATTTTTAGAATACTTCCTTTCCATTGTCAAGTTAGTAATCTCAATATTATTTTCTGTCAAATCTTCAGGCTCTTTATAAACCTTCTGTGGTCTGTGTGATGTTTCCTTAACGTAGATTAGGAAAAGGAAGACAATACTCTAAGTGGGGGAAAGACTTACCTTGACAGAAAGTTGTTTATGTTCCTATCATGGTAAGAAAATGATTTCTAATCCAAAAAAATATTAAAAAGAAAGAAAAAGGAGCCAATTAACTATTTTAAAATTTATTAAAAGCTTAACTATAAGCCAGGCGTGGTGGTGCACACTTTTAATCCCAGCACTAGGAAGGCAGAGGCAGGCAGATCTCTGTGAGTTCAAGGCCAGCCTGGTCTACAGAGTTCCAGGAAAGCTGGGCCTACAGGGAGACCCTGTCTCAAAAAGACGAAAAAAAAAAAAAAAAAAAAAAAAAAAAAAAAAAAAAGCTTAATTATAAAGCTGAACGACAGAAGCACAATCACTTAAGTGCCAACTATGTGTGAAGCACAGTGACAGACAACATGGGCATAATAGACAGGAGACCCAGACTTTACCATCTGGAGCCCACACAACAACAAAGTGCAGACATCAATTAAACGTGAAAGACACTGAAATAATTGTAGAGAATGTCATGCAAGTAGAGGACCCAAAGTTAAGATGTCAATACTTCTTGTCCACAAAATATAATGTATGTACACTCAGAGATATTATTCCCCTAAACAAGGTGTATCTTCATGTAATATCAGTTCCAATATCACTTACACTATCTATGGAAATTAAAACAGTGATTGTATATTCCACGTGACAATGAAAATAATTTAACAATAGCCAAGATATCATGGAGATGAACAAAGGTGGCAGGCTACAAACACCTGTCATTATGATCCCTTTAAAACCACAATAGCCAGGAGTATAGTGACACATCACTCACCAGAATAGTGTGTATAATCACAGCCATACTTACAGAGCTGCAAATGGACCCAGAAATTCTACTCCCTAATGCTTCAGGGGATGTCCCTACACCCAAGGATATTTGGGGACACATTTATTCCATTAAATACAACAGAATCCATTAAACTGGGTGGAGGACAATAAGGAGAGGTGTGAGGATCTAAAGACCATCAAATTATATTGTATTAAAATCTTAAAACTTCAATTACAAAACTTTTAAAACTAAAAAAAAAAAGAAATGTATGCATATTCCCACAAAGGATCTGTAATGTGAATGTTCATAGCCATTATTTTCATAAGAGCTAGCAGTTAGAAGGAGCACCATGGAACAAGATTATACAAACCATGACATAGAGGGTAGAGCAGACTACCTGCTAAGCAATTGAGAAACACTACTAATAAACACAAAATCGTAGGTAAATCTTATAGATGTTAAGCTAAGTGTAAACTAACAAACACAGACACAAAAACATTCAGTGATTCCTTTTTTATTTAATGTTTTCATTTTATTTATTGTGTGCATGTGAGTGTGCATGATGTGGGGGTTGCACATGCCACAGCATGAGTGCAGAGGTCAAAGGTCAACTTTGTGCAGTCAGCTCTCTCCTTTGACCTACACATGAGCTCCAGGGATCAAACTCAGGTTGTCAGGCTTGTAAGACTCATACCTTTTCCTCCAGATCCATCTCACCAGCTATGATGTTTTCACATATGTACAGTCGATGTAAGGTGGAAGAAGTCAGAACAGTGATTGTCAGGCAAGAAAGTGACAAAGAAGGGCATTTCTGGAGAGAGATGTGATCTGAACTGACATACGAGTGAGGACTTAAAAATCCATTTATCAAAAAACATAAAGCTAAGATTTGCCATTTTAATCTATGTAAGTCATAAAAAGAATCATAAAATCATATGTGGTAATAACTTGATAGAGTGTAGCTTGTTGATAGTTCAAATGAAATAGGAATGGTGAAAGTTGAAAAGGTTTAAAATTATCTGATAACCCCATGTGACTTGTTATTTTATACAGTTTACTCTCTCGTGTGTGGTAAGAATACAACACACAACCTATTCTACTTTGTGTGAATATGGGTGTGCATATGTGTGATATATGTGTGTGTTTTATGTGTACTTGTGCATGTGTGTGTATGTGTACATGCACACACATGTGTGGTGGTCAGAGATCAGCAGTGTCTGTCTTCCTTGATCACTGCCCACCTTCCTGTTAAGACATGGTCTCTCACTGAAACTAAAGCTACTTAATCATTTAGGTTGACTGATCAGTGAGCTCCAGGGTTCTGCTGTCTTGTCCACCCAATGCTGGGATTACAGGCAAAAGCTACTGTGTCTGGATTTTTCTGTGGACACAATCAATCTATCAATACAAACTCAGGTCCTCGTGCTTGTACAGCATCCACTTTAACAACTCAGCCATCTTTCCAATCCCAAGATGTAGACTCTTAGAAAACTTCTAGCCAGCCACGGTGGCACACACCTTTAGTCCCAGAACTCAGGAGGCAGAGGCAGGTGGATCTCTGTGAGTTTGAGGCCAGCCTGGTCTACATAGTGAGTTCCCAGCCAGCTAGGGCCACTGGGAGACCCTGTTTCCAAAAGACAAAAAAAAAAAAAACTTCTAGGTTTTCAATACAGTATTGACGGTGATGAGTTTAACTATATTAGGGGTTGGTGTAAGCGTAATCATGCAGTATTTGTGTATGACAGATTTATATCATCTATCATACTATACTCAAAGTTCATCTGTGTTGTCACACATTGCAGAATTTCCTTCTTTTGAAAAGCTTAGTAACCTTTCATTGAAAGAATATACTCCCTACTTTTAACCATCCAGCCATCAATGGATAGACTGTTTCCCTGTTTTAGGTGAACAGAAAGTGAATATAGGAGTGTTAATTTCTTTATGAGATTCTTATTTCAGTTCTTTATAGGATTGTTATAGCATATGTAGATAGCTTCTACTTTAACTTTCTGAGGGTTTTCCATACCGTTTTCCATTGTGGATACCTCATTTTATATTCCCATCAATGGTGTACAAGATTCTAATTACCTCACATTTTGCCAGTACTTACTATCACTGGCTTTGATTTTTATAATAGCCATCTTGAAAAATATTAGATCATTTTCATTTGGTTTCAATTTACATTTCCCTCATGATAAGTATCATTAAGTATTTTTCATACACCTGTTGGACATTTGTGTGTCTTAGTCGGAAAGATATCTAGTGGGCTCACCAGCCATTTTCAGAACAGTTTCTTATTTACTTTTTGATGGTGTTGCTTAGTATTGACTTATAGGCATTTTGTATATATTCTGGATATCAGCAGCTAATCAGTCGTAGAACTGGCAAATATATCCCCTTGTTTTAGTTGCCTTTCTCATTGTGGTGACAAAAATACCTGATAAAAGCAACTTAAGGAAGGGGTTTATTCTGACTCACAGTTTAAAGGCAAAAACATATCCTGGCAGGAAATGTAGGGCAGCAGGAGTGTGAGGCAGCTGGTCACCTTATGTTCACCGACGGGAAGCAGAGTGAGAGAATGCTGATGCTCAACTCATTTTATCCTTTTTATTCAGTCTAGGATCCTATCTCATGGAATAGTGGTGCCCATTTTCAGGAAAGGTCTTCAGTCTTCTATCAAACATTTTTGGAAACATCCTCAAACATACATCAAGATGTTTGTTTCAGTAGTGATTCTAAATCTAGTCAAGTTATAAATGAAGACTAATCATCACAGCTCTACCCCTTGCCAATCTGAAACCAAAGCACATCACTTCAAGTTGCAAGATTCTGTCTCGGGTCTCTAGTCTCAATTTCATCACATAATGCAAAATCAATTTAGTCCACCTATGAAAGTCCCCAGTCTTTAGCAGTCCTAATCCTGTGTTCAAAAGTCTAAATTCTAAGCTCTCTTCTGAGACCCAAGGCAGTCTCTTACTTGTGAACTCATAAAAAATAAGGTTACACACTGCCATTTTACAATGACACAGAATAAACATTCCCATTCTAAAACAGAATAGTAGGAAAGACAAGAAATGCCAGACCAAAGCAAGACTAAAGTCCAAAGGAAAAACACCAAATCCTGCAGCTCCATGTCAGGCATTTAGGGCTCCCAATAGAATCATCTGGGCTCCATGGCCTTGTATAAACCCATCCCTCCAACACTGCCACCTACACTATAGTGAACTCTCATTTAGGCCAGGTCTGGTCTATGCCTGAAGCTCACTTTGGTAAATGCCACCCAGTTCTAACAACTCCAACATCCTAAGGCCTTCACTGTACCTTAGGTTTCACCTTTCCAGCTATACACAATAACTTCTCAGAGCCTCCCTGTAAGAAATCTGACCCTGGCACACACTGCTTGGCCTCAGAGGTGATATGAAACTTTGGTGAAGCCTCCATGACTACCTTATGCTGCTTATTTCACACCTGCAAATCCAGTACTACATGAATAATATTTCTGAACTCTGATGCCAAGTCAACACTTGCCCTTGGTTGCCATTTTGAAGCAGGCAACTCCTCTATCAGTACTCTTAGGTCAGGGTCTCACCTTTAAAATGAATCTGCATTTTCAAAAAATGGAATCTGTGATAGGTAGACCTTTGCATTTAGGGAATCTTTTCTATTACCCTAGGGCAGAAATAAGGTTTCTCTTTAATAGGACTAATCCCTTAGCAACTATAGCTGCTTTTGCACTCATCAGAGGACAAATACAAGAGAGGGTAAATATGAATATGCCAAACAAAAATCATAAATTTACCTAAACCTTTATAAGTTTTTGTGATTTTTTAATAACTCAGTGGCATAGTTCTCAAACATGAAAACTTAAAGATGATAAAGTCATATAACAATGTCAAAATTTGGACACCTGGGGCATCAGCATTGTCTTCCAACTATAAACTTTAATGCCCTTTTCTTCACTAAACTACATACTTTTGCTATTCTTCACTCCACTTGTTCCTTTGTCTCACTGTATACCTGGATAAGCACAGTGAGAAGTAACAGCCTGCATGCTACCATGTCTGGAGATTTTATCCACCAAGTAAAATCATTTATTACTTTTGAATTCACCCTTTCTCGAGTTATCAGGAAAGAAGATAGTGGCAACACTGCCAGATTCTTTGCCTGAATATGAAATGAATGTCCTCTAGTGAGACCTGATAGAGTCCTTTCTCCTCTTAAACCTCAGAAACTGTGTCTCCACTGTCTGCATTTCTCTCAGCATTTTGATTGCACAAACTCCCACCAGAATGGATCTCTCATGGCATCATAGTGCTTCTTTAGGCCTTTGTTCCAAACTCTTCCCCATTCTTCCCTAGAGCCAATTACAAAATCCTAAGAACCATATGGTCAGGTTTATCACAGCAAAGGCCTTAATTTTTGATACCAATTTTCTACATTTGGTTACTTTTATCATGTCTATGCAGAAATACCTAACAAAAGCAACATAAAGAAAGAAGACTTTATCTTGGCTTGCAATCTGAAGATATAACACTATAGCCAAGGCAAAGAAGGCATGGATGCAGGGACATGAAGTGGCTTATCACATTGAGTACACAGGCAGGAAGCAGAGAGCAATGAATGCTGGTGCTCAGCTCACTTTCTCCTTTTTATTCAGCCTAGGATCCCAGTTACAGGATGGTGCTGTCCACATTCAGGGAGAGTCTTTCTTGATCAGTTAAACCTTTCTTTAAACACTCATAGACATGAAAAGAGATGGTTCTACATCTAGAAATGTTGAAAATGAAGACTATCACATTCATCTTCAGAGTGGTGAGGGGATGCATGCCTCTAAGGGCAAAAAGATGTCAGAGGATGACAACAAATGCCTTCTCTATCACTATCAATGTTATTCCCACAAGACAAGGACTGTTACTAAACCTGAT
>NW_008349068.1:11103741-11105547 GCF_000622305.1 Nannospalax galili | reverse complement strand
AGTACAGGAAAAGTTGATATATAAACATGGATTTATTTCTAAGTTCTACATTCTGTTCTATTTGCATATATCATAAATTAAATTTTAATAGATATTATTATACAGAATTTAAGATATAATAAATATCTGTTGGCTTTCTATAAAAACACTTTGTGAGAGTCTGGTTAGTTTTTATTATCAACTTGACACAACCAAGAATCACCTGGGAAGAGGGCACCCCAGTGGAGGCAAGAAGAAAATAAGGTTGAAAACAAAGTAGAAAGAAGCAGAACGGTGTGCTGTGCCAGGAACTAAGGGAGGATAGGAACATAAAATGAATGTGCAGACAGGAATAAGACCTCTAAATCAGGAGCAAATAGGTCTTCAGTGTTCAAGACAGCCCCTGAGATTAAAACTAGACTACAACGTTTTAAAGTGGAGGTAACTTTTTGCTTTTAGGACTAAATAACCCAATCGAGTTTATTTGCATTGCCTCTACAGGATGAGAAAAAGATGCAAAACACTCGTGAAAATATAATATATTTTATCTTTTTTTTCAAATGGAACTGGTGCTCTAAAGTGATGCTAGGCAAGCACTCTTATCACTAAGCTGCTGGTCAAAAATCATTTTGAAGAATACTTGTTCTTTAAGAGGACAATTTCAAAACAATTGTTTCCTAAACTTTACATTTTAAAACAAAACTTACATTTGTAGCAAATATAAGTAAAACCTCTGAAGTTCAAAAATTAACAAAGCTTATAACAGAGGGAAAAAAGCTATGCTTTATTCAGTTATAGTAATTCAAATAATCCTGTAGTATGGAATATTTTCCTTTCTTTGTACATGGTTTATCATTGCTAAATTTAAAAAAAACTATTAACTATGTGATGATTACTTTAAAAACCTGGGAATGACTACCCTTTAGAGATATCCATAATAACAGCGGACACTTCAAGGCACTTTGTGATTCCCACAGCTCTTTCACATAGATTGCCTCATTTAATTATCACTTCACTCCCTGGGAGTTAATAATGTTACATATAATTTCTCTCCATTTAACAATGAGAAAACTCAGTTCATAAGCAGGAGAGGTTTGTAAAGTAGATATTTTAAGTTTAGTACTATTTCCATGACAATTCTTTGCTGGGTGAATATTAAATTTATAACTATGTAATTTCTCTAAATTCTATCAATGCATCATTAAAAACTAGCTGTATAATCATGAACACCATATGACATTTCCAAAACCTGATTCATTTTTCATTAAGTATCAGTTATTTTCCATCAGTGATTATCCTGCCTTAAGAAATAGCCTAATTCTAAAAAGGCGAGCATTTGATTACATTCCATAAAGAGACTCTCATGTTTGTCATTAATTGTTAATAGAAAAATATTCACATAAGTCTAATGGAAAATCTAGGTTCAGAAGTAGTAAAGTTTGGAGAATACTTTTAGCATGAAAGATAGAGTTTGAAAAACTTTTCACAAAACTTTTTCCATTTTCTGAGTCTGTATCAGTGAAAATGTACAAGGTATGGCATAACTACACCACATTATGGATCTACCTGAATAAGGAATAAGCCTGATTCTTAGTGTTAAAGGCCAAGAGTGGACCAGAAGTCTGGGAGTTCATTCCTTCCTATGTCTCACAGAACTGAGCTTTCAAGTCAGGTCTCACCCACACTTTTATTCCTTTTTCTATCATGAATTGGAGAACCATAAGCTTGGATCCACCCTGACCAGAGAATCTTGCTTCTTGAATCCCTAGACCTAAAATATCTCATGCACAAAATGTCAAGTATACCTCCTTTTTTTAAAATTATTTA
>NW_008349068.1:11103026-11103461 GCF_000622305.1 Nannospalax galili | reverse complement strand
ATCACTGGTCACAGTCGCCCACCTTCTGAGCTCCTCGGCATCTGAGCATGAATACAAACTCGTCAGGTAGACAGCCTTCCTCTCCCTCTAGAGCCTCCATACTCTGCTATCCCTGCCACTGTCCACTGTGCCATCAGCACCCCCATCCATTCCCTGCCATCTGCCGCTCTGGTAAATCCAGTCAGCCAGAGGTCCCTGTTCCAGGACAGTCAGCTGTTCCTCATCTGCGGCAATCCATTTTCAGTATTCCTTTGGATAGAATTGAGGTCTGCTGTTCATTTTTCCAGTAGTATGTTGGGTTACTGTCTGGAAGAGCCTTTATCTATCCTAGCCAACAACTCGACTGAAGGTATCGCCTGTCTGGCTTTGCTGTTTGTCGAGTAACTTTTAGTTATGTATATGTATGCTCTTATGATATTATGTTGGCCCCTTTAA
>NW_008349068.1:11102219-11102944 GCF_000622305.1 Nannospalax galili | reverse complement strand
GGGGTCCCATGGGGTTGGGAGGAGCCGCTGGCTCCTTTCTTTTACCAGCTCCATTCATGTGAGGATAAGTCAAAGGTCCTGCTCGACCATTGTTGGCTCCTCTTGGAAGCATGGAGGAAATGATTCCTCCGTGTTG
The DNA here is from genome assembly GCF_000622305.1 of Nannospalax galili. Taxonomy (NCBI): domain Eukaryota; kingdom Metazoa; phylum Chordata; class Mammalia; order Rodentia; family Spalacidae; genus Nannospalax; species Nannospalax galili. Next base: position 11,102,808 of record NW_008349068.1, on the reverse strand, counting down.
ACCCTCCTCTTTATAGACTGGACACTGGCTCAAGTCCATCTGGTGGGGTCTCCTCAGCTTCCTTGATCAAGAGGCCAGATGACCCACCACCATTACAGGACATTTTGCGCGATGCTCATAGTCCCTGGGAACTAATCGACCCAGGAGGGCAAGGAGCAAAAAGTGTCCTTTGAATCCCTCTGACCCAATTAGTATAGATCTCAAGGTATGTCTGTTAAACATCCAAGAAGGTTAGTTCCACCATTCTGGCATTTTTAATTACTGTGTGTCCTGCAGATATCTTGGGTAATGACCAGTTGGTCTCAAATAAACCTTATCTAGAGATATTTTTCTTGATCTGTTATGTATAATTTGTCAGTAGATTGTAGGAATAATATAGTTCCCTCTGGTTTTTGTGAATAGCTAGGCATTGTTTCTCTCTTGTATCATCGCACCCCTCCATCATGGTCCTCCCACCCAAGGTGCCCCCACATCCCCCCCTTTCTTCCTTACTAATACCCTTGCTCCTATGATCCTACCTCTGTTGAGACCCCAATTCTCCTTATCCCCTAGGTTCCTCATATACCCCTCCCACCCCCCGCCCCAAACC
>NW_008349068.1:11095523-11097421 GCF_000622305.1 Nannospalax galili | reverse complement strand
GGGAAGCAGGGAGAGGTGAGGGCAGGGCGTCCCGCGGAAGCAGTGCTCCTGGAGCCCAAGGAAGGCACAAAGCTGGCCTGGGCGTAAAGGATCAGGAAGCAGCACCAGTTCCCCAGGTGTCTGGGGACCCAAGACCAGGAATGGCGCAGGGCCCAAACCAGGAACAGAGAACAGCAGGGGAGATGGAAGGGCGAATGAGGCCCGGGGAGTCAAGGCGCGGAGGGCTCCGCCATGGACCCATCCCGAGAGCCAAGTATACCTCTTAATTCTTACTGCTTCCAGTGAGGATAAATATTGATATAATGCTTTCAGTGCTTTGATATGCTAAATTTAAGCACACCCACATTCATTCACTATCTAATATTGGAAGGCAAAGTGGGGCCCAAGTGATCAAGATCAAGTGCCCAGGTGACAAGGGGACATGGCTCAGTGAACTTGTCTGCATTATATACAGTAGATTTTTGGTGCAAGGTTAAGTAAAAGTCATTAGTTCAGATTCTGTCCATATTGCAAGTCATTTCTTCAACAAGGAAGTACTTCAATCAAAAGTGCTTCAAAATCGCTTAAGGCTGCATAATAACTCAGTAAAATAAGTACTAAACATCTACTAGGGGTCAAGAAGCTTTCCATCAAATTTATCATGAAAGGGAGAATAAAGCAAATGCATAGTTTCCTGTTCTAACTAGTTAGATTTTCATTTTACTGAATTATATGGAATTGAACAACAACCACAAATCATTGAAGGTAAAACAATAATTTGATATTTTAGCAAATAGAAATAAGCATTTCATTTGAATGATAGTAGTTCTAATTGTGACTTCTTTTAACATTAAAATAGCAATTTGTATGAGTAATACTCATTTCTGAGAAATGAGACCAAAGAGAGAAAACAATGGTTTGAGTAACATATACTTTCAGATCACCACACACATCTTTACAAAATGTAAAATTCTAAACAGTATTCCCATAGAAAACATGGAATCTTTATAATTAGCAAAGTCTTCCTATAGATAAGTGCGTAGAATAAATAAAAAAGAGATTATACAATTTTTGTTTGTTTGGGGGGAAAGGGTCTCCCTGTAGACCCTGTTGGCCTGGAACTCTCCATGTAGACGAGGCTGGCCTTGATCACACAGAGACCTGCCTGTCTCTGCCTCGCAAGTACTGGGATTAAAGATAATACAAATTCTCTTTTATTTACTGCAACTTTTTAAACACTTTTTAAAAATTTATTATTTTATGTGTACAAGTGAATGTATTGCCTGCACGTGTGTAAGTGCACCCATGACATTCAATGACGGCAGAAGTCAGAATAGGTCATTGGAGTCTCCTGGAACTGGAGGAACAGATGGTTGCTAGTTTCCATGTGCATACTGGGAATCAAACCAGGATCCTCTGTGAGAGCAGCCATTGATCTTAACTGCTGAACCATCTCTCCAGCCCCATACTGCAACTGTTTAACAATAATATTTTAAAAGCAACTTTTAAAAAAAATTTTACAAACCTTTATTGACAATTTCATACATGCATAGAAGGTGTTTGATCAAATCCATGCCCACTCCCTCCCCTCCCAACATTCCCCCCTCTGAAGAGGTAACCCTAAAGTCTTTTAAGAATTAGATACAAGCTCCCAAATACTTTTGACATTTTTGGCCTTGGAACAGAGTATGTTGCTAATATGCCCAAGGACATTTTGACTTTTAGCCAAGAAACTGGCTAAATTTCTTTGAGGTCTTTTTACCATAACTGCCTAGCCAATTCTTACCTCCTATTATTTTTTTAAAATTATTTATTTAATAACCATATAATTAGAAGAAGCAATTCACTACAACAGCATTGACATATTCAGTAACACCTTCCAGAGCTAAGATGCATCTCTTTCAAAACTGGCTGTAAAG
>NW_008349068.1:11093506-11095444 GCF_000622305.1 Nannospalax galili | reverse complement strand
ATGAGGTTTTAACCTTAAGAAAGATCTTCATTTCTTTTTAAAATACAATGTTTCATACAGAAAAACTCATTTTTAATGCTACTAAGACTTAGATGTTCGCACATGCATCTCTAATCTCTATATATCTGACTATTACTAGTCACAGTTGGTTATTTTCTGAGATCCTTGGCACCTGAGCATAGATATAAAGTCATCAGGTAGATTTCAATGGTAATGTTTTTCACATCTACTAATTATTAAGGAGCAAATTTTTATGCTTTGAAGAATTATTATATTTTTATACCCACTTCCCAGACAGCACCCTCCCATAGCCTCCCTCCCCACACCAGAGCCCTTATGCTCTGATATCCCTGTTACTGTCTGCTGTGTTGTCGGCACCCCCAGCCATTCCCCACTACTTGCCCTTCTGGTGAATCTAGTCAGTCTATCTAGAGGTCTTTATTTTAGGAGGGTAAGCTGTTCCTCATCTAGTGGTAATCAGTTGTCAATATTCCTTTGGATAAGATTGGGGTCTGATGTTCATTTTCCAAGTTCTATGCTGGGTTACTATCTGGGAATCCCTTAGGCCACCCTGGCCAACAACTCAAAAGAAGGCATTGCCTGTATGGCATTGTTGCTTGTTATGTAGCCTTTACCTATACATATGGACTCTTGTGAAATTATATTGGCCCCTTTAATCTTTGGTCATACTTTCCTTTTGGGTGTTTAAGGCCATACAGTTGGTCCAGATAAATCAGTTATTTTTACTCTTAAGGCCGTTTGAGGATCTGTTCCTCAGGGGTTACATGGGCTTGGGAGGAGCCCCTGGCCCTTTCTTTTACCAGTTCCACCTATGTGAAGATAAGTCAAAGGTCCTGCTCGATCATGGTTGGCATTGCTGGAAGCATGGAAGAAATGATTCCTCTGTGCTGACCCTCCTCTTTATAGACTGGACACTGGTTCAGTCCATCGGGTGGGGTCTCCTCGGCCTCCTTGATCAAGAGGAGAGGTGACCCACCACCATTATAGGACATTTTGAGAGATGCTCATAGTCCCCTGGAACTAGTCGACCTAGGAGGGCAAGGAGCAAAAAGTGTCCTTTATGTCCCTTGAACAAATTATTGTACGCCTCAAAGTATGTCTGTTAAACACCCAAGAAGGTTAGTTCCACCAGTCTGGTATTTTTAATTACTGTGTCATGTAGATAAATCTTGGGCAAATACCAGTTGTTCTCAGCTAAAACTTACCTAGACATATATTTCTTGCTCTGCTATGTATAATTTGTCAGTAGGTTGTAAGAATAATATGGTTCCCTGTAGTTTTCAAAACTAGCTAGGCATTGTTTATCTCTCGCATTGTCTCACCCCTCCATCATGGTTTTCCCACTTAAGGTGTCCCCATTACCCCCTATCTTCCTTACTAATACCCTTCTCCTATGATCCTACCTCTCTTGAGCCCCTTCTTTCCCTTTATCCCCTAGGTTCCTTGTATACACTTCCCTCCCCCCTCCCTTAAACTAACCCAATTTTTATCCATATCTCCCTTATTAATGCCTGTTTCCTACTGTTCTTCTCTTTCAGGTCTTTCTTTTCCTTTGCCTCACTGTTTCCTTTCCATTATTCTGGTTCCTGCAGTTATGTCTGGTTGCATACTTATTTATCAGAGTCTGGTTCTAGGATCCACATATGAGGGAGAACATACAGTGATTTTTTTTTTTTTTCTGAGTCTGTGTTACTTCACTTAGTATAACAGTTTCTAGTTCCATCCATTTACCTGCAAATTTCATGATTTTATCTTTCTTTACTGCTGAGTAAAACTCCATCGTATAAATGAACCACATTTTCATTATCCACTCATCAATTGAGGGACACTTCGGTTGCTTCCATCTCTTAGTTATTGTGAAAAGAGCATCAATTAACATGGATATACAAGTGTCTCTGCAATAGGATGAGTTCTTTG
>NW_008349068.1:11091104-11093324 GCF_000622305.1 Nannospalax galili | reverse complement strand
TTCACCAGTCTGACTAGAGTAAGGTGAAATCTTAAAGTGGTTTTGATTTGCATTTCCCTAATTATTAGTGATGATGAACATCTTTTAAGATGTTTCATAGCCATCTTTACTTCTTCTTTTGAGAACTCTCTGTTCATCTCCTTAGCCCATCTTTCAATTGAGTTACTTCTCATCTTGGTTCTCTGTTTTTTGAGTTCGTAATATATTCTGGTTATTAAACCTCTGTTGGATTTGTCCCTGGTGAAGATTTTCTCCCATCCTGTGGGTTTTCTGTTGGCTTTCTTAGTTGTCTCCTTTGATGTACAGAAGCTTTTTAGTTTAATGTGGTCCCGTTTGTTAATTCTTGCCCTCGTTTCCTGAGCAATTGATGTCTGGTTTAGGAAATCTTTTCCTACGCCTTTATCTTGTAGGTTTTTCCCAAAGTTTTCTTCTAATAGTTTCAAAGTTTCAGGCTTTACATTGAAGTCTTTGAGCCATTTGGAATTGACTTTTGTGCAGAATGAAAGATAGGGGTTTAGTTTCATTCCTCTACAAGTGGAGATCCAGTTTTGCCAGCACCATTTGCTGAACATGCTGTCTTTCCTCCAGTTAATGTTCTTGGCCCCTTTGTCAGATGGCTGAAATGGTATGTGCTCATATTTGGGTCTTCAATTTTGTTCCATTGGTCTATGGGTCTATTTTTGTGCCAGTGCCATGTTGTTTTTATGACTATAGCTCTGTCACACAGCTTGAAATCTGGTATAGTAATCCCCCCGGTATTGCTCTTAGTTCTCAGGGTTGTTTTAGCTATCTGAGGTCTTTTGTACTTCCATATGACTCTTAGGATAGTTTTTTCCAATTCTGTGAAAAATTTCATGGGGATTTTGATTGGCGTTGCATTGAATCTATATATGACTTTTGGTAGGATGGTCATTTTCACAATATTAATTCTTCCAATCCATGAGCATGGAAGGTCCTTCCATCTTCTGATGTCTTCCTCAATTTCTTTCTTTAAAGATTTAAAATTTTCTTTGTAGAGCTCTTTAATGTCTTTGGTCAGGTTTATTTTTAGATATTTTGGGTTTTTTTGCAGCTATTGTGAAGGGGAGTGTTTCCATGTACTCTTTCTCTGATTGCTTGTTATTGGTATATAGAAAGGCTATAGATGCTTGTAGGTTAATTTTTTAATGTGCCACTTTACTGAATGTGTTAATAATTTCTAGGAGTTTTCAATTGGAATTTTTGGTGTCCCTTAGATATAATATCGTATCATCTGCAAAAAGTGATAATTTGATCTCTGTTCCAATTATTACTCCTTTAATTTCCTTCTCCTGTCTTATTGCTCTTGCAAGAGTTTTTCAAGCACTGTGTTAAAGAGAAGTGGGGAGAGTGGACAGCCTTGTCTGGTTCCTGATTTCAATGGGAATGCTTCCAGTTTTTCCTCCATTTTGAATGATGTTGGCGTAGGTTTGTTATATATGGCTTTAATTATGTTGATGTATGTTCAGTCCACTCCAATTCCCTCTAGGACTTTGAACATAAGTGCATGTTGAATTTTGTCAAAGGCCTTTTCTGCATCTATTGAGATGACCATGTGGTTCTTGTCTTCGATCCCATTTATATGATTTATGACGTTTATTGACTACACATATTGAACCATCCCTGCACCTCTGGGATAAAACCAACTTGATCACAGTGGATGATCCTTTTGATGTGTGTCTGTATGCAGTTTGCAAGTATCTTGTTGAGAATTTTTGCGTCTATGTTCATTAAGGATATGGGTCTATAGTTTTCTTTTCTTGGTTGTGTCTTTACCTGGTTTGGGTATTAGAGTGATGCTGGCTTCGTAGAAGGAATTTGGAAGTTCTTCCTCTGTTTCTATCATTTTGAATAACTTAAGTAGTATTGGATGTACATCCTCTTTAAATGTCTGGTATAATTCTGCTGTAAATCCATCTGGTCCTGGACTTTTTTAGTCGGGAGGTTTTGTATTACTGTTTCAATTTCTTTTTGTGATATGGGTCTGTTTAAGATGTTAATCTCTTCTTGGTTTAGTTTTGGTAGTTCCCATGCCTTTAGATATGCATCCATTTCTTTTCGGTTTTCGAATTTGGTAGCATATAGGTTTTTAAAGTATTCCCTTATAATGTTCTGTATCTTTCTGGTGTCTGTTGAAATGTTTCCCCTTTCATCTCTGATTTTGTTGATTTGGAGGTGCTCTTTCTTTCTTTTGGTTAACTG
>NW_008349068.1:11068591-11090829 GCF_000622305.1 Nannospalax galili | reverse complement strand
TTCTTAATTTCTCTTTTGACCCATTCATCATTCAGGAGTGTGTTGTTTAATCTTCATGTGTTCATGTGGTGATTAGGGCTTCTTCCAGTGGTGATTGTAAGCTTTATTGCATTGTAGTCTGATAGAATTCATGGAATTATTTCAATCTTTTTGTATTTGTTGAGGTTTGTTTTGTGTCCCAGTATATGGTCGATTTCGGAGAAGGTTCCATGGGATGCTGAGGAGAAAGTATGTCCTTTGGTGCTTGGGTGGAATACTCGGTAGATGTCTGTTAGGTCGATTTGATATATTGTATTGTTTAATTCAGATGTCTGTTTAACTGTCTGCCCTGTTGACCTATCTAATGGAGACAGTGGGGTATTGAAGTCCCCTGCTATTAATGAGTTGGGATTAATCTGGCTCTTAAAGTCCTGTAGTATTGTCTTTATGAATGCACCAGAGTTTGGTGAATATATGTTCATGATTGTAATATCTTCTTGATTCACTGTTCCTTTGATCAGAATGAAGTGGCCCTCTTTGTCTCTTCTGATTAGTTTTCGTTTAAAGTCTATTTTGTCAGATATTAGAATTGCTATGCCTGCTTTTTTCTTAGTGCCATTTTTTTCATCCTTTCACTTTAAGATAGTCTCTGTCCTTGAAAGTGAGATGAGTTTCTTGCAGACAACAAAAAATGGGTTTTGTTTCTTAATCCATTCATAGTCTGTGTCTTTTGACTGGGGAGTTAGTCCATTAATATTTAAAGTTATAAATGAAAGATGAGTATTGAATCCTGTCATTTTTATTTCTGTTTACATTCTTGATATAGCTTTACTTTTCCACAGTTATATACCTTCACTGGATTTTTTCCACAATCACTTGGGTTTATAGTCATTCCTTTCTTCAGCTCTTTGTATTGCTCCCAGAACTCTCTGAAGGGCTGGTTTTGTGGACATGAATTCCTTCAGCTTATTTATGTCATGGAAGATTTTTCTTTCTCGTTTCGATGTGCTGTGGAGAGTTTCTGTTCTGGTCCTGTCTTTTGGTGTTCTGTATGCTTCTTGTATTTGAATGGGAAATACCTTGATCCAGGCTCTTCTGGCTTTCATAGTTTGCATTGAAAAGTCAGCTGTGATCCTAATGGGTTTTCCTTTATATGTGATTTGTTGTTTCTCTTTTGCAGCTTTCAGTATTTTCTCTTTGTTTTGTGCGTGTAGTGTTTTTACTAGGATGTGCCGTGGAGTTTCTGTTCTGGTCCTGTCTGTTTGGTGTTCTGTATGCTTCTTGTATTTGTATGGGCATGTCTTTCTTTAAGTTTGGGAAATTTTCTTCCACAATTCTGTTGAAGATCTGGTCCATGCCATTGTCTTGGGATTCTTCTCCTTCTTGTATGCCTATGATTCGCAAGTTTGGTCTTTTTATGGTATCACTCAATTCCTGCATATTCCATTCTTGTGATTTCTTAAATTTTTCATAGTTTTTGCTTGAGTGGTCCAGTTCGTCCACTTTATCTTCTAGTCTTGATACTCTGTTTTCCATTTTGTTCATCCTACAGGTGAGGCTTTCTCCTGTCATTTCTAATTGGCCTACTGAGTGTTTCACTTCCTTCTTCATTTCAGCCTGAGTATTCTTCAATATTTCTAGCTCTTTTCTGAATTCATTCAGAAGTTTATCCCTATCTTCCTTCAGCTCTATGATTACCTTGTTTGTGTGTTCTTTAAATTCACGGAATTCTTTTACCATGTTTATAATTGTTCTTTTGAGTTCCATGTCCTGCATTATCTCTAGGAGGTTCTCATTGTGCTACTCTAGAGGACTATTGGTATTTGGTGGAGTATGTTATTTTGGTTTTTCATGTTATTATTTTTTCTCTGAGATTTTGACATGTGAATTTCTTTTGTAGTTTCTGATTCTTGTGTGAGACTCAAGACTTCAAGTTTAGGTCTGCTCCTTTTTGTGAACTTTATGTGTCTTTGTTGTTTACTTTTTGGGCATGAAAAGCTGGCTCTTCTAAGCTTCTGGTTCTCTTTTTTGATTTTATATTGGAGTGGCCAGATTGCTTTTGTCTTCAGGAGTTCCCACAGAGGCCCAATTCAGATGAGGATCATATGTTTTCAGGCTTTCTCCTAAGGTCTGAATCCCTCCAGGAACCACTTTGGCCTCACAAATTTGGGGGCTGGGCTGGCCTGGGAACCTGGCCCAGAAAATATGCTGGTCTAGGGCAGCTGGTGCCTGTGCCACCCAGAGATGCAACGGCAGATGGGGCGGGAAGAGGTCCCAAGGACTCCTGGGGACTGCACTGAGGAGCTGTGTTGGTCTAGAAGCAAAGGATCAGGAAGAGGATAGGTCATCCCCTGTGTCCCAGAAAGAAGCTGGCTGGTGGTGCAGGCCCAGGGAAGCAGAGGGAGGTGAGGGCGGGGCCAGGCCCAGAAGCAGTGCTCAGGGGCCCAGAGAAGGCACTATCTTGGTCTGTATGAAAAGGATCAGGAAGCAGTATTGGTTCCCCAGGTGTCTGGGGCCCCAAGACAAGGAATGGGGCAGGACCCAAACTAGGAGAGACCAGCGGGGGAGACGGTAGGGTGAATGAGGCTGGGGGAGTCAAGGTGCAGAGGGCACAATGGACTTAGCCTGGAGAGAGGCCTGCGGGTAGGAGAGAGCTAAAAGCAATTTTTTAAAAGTAAATATTTCTTTCACTTGACAATATAAAATCACATTTCTTTATATTAATTTTTAAATATATGTTTAAAATATTATGCTTCCACAAAGTAGTCCTTTTTCCTAGTTTTTGTGTTAATATACTTATTTGCCAACTATCCTCCTTAAATATGTTTAGTAAAAATGGATGAATAAAGCATGAACTACATCGAATTATTGATATTTCCACATAATATTACCTAATCTGAGTAGACTCCCCAAGTCAATGTATTCACATAATTCTTTATCAGAAGTACATTGGTTATTTATCTAAAATCATCCACCAAAAACTATTTCTTCCATTAATTTTAGAAAGAGAAAGTAGTGGAAAGATTATGCTTCTAGCTGTTAAGTCTCCTTTTACATATGTTTGTTCTAGACATTATAAAGCAAGGGCTTCTTTTCAGGAATTATTTTAAAGTTTTGAAAATAAAATTTGTGTTAATCAAAATATAAATAAATAAAAATTCTCAATGTTATTATTTATTTTGATTGAAAAGTCACAAAATGTGACCTGAGGCATTAGTGCGGTTTTTATTTAAAAATTATGTAAGCATATGCACACATTGGAAAAGCCCACAAAGATAGTCAACAAAATTGTAAAAGTGGTTGGCTGCTGACCATGAGACTATTAATAGCTCCCAGTTTCTTCTTTTCAAAAGGCTATCTCTAGAGAGGCTTTCTGCTTACCAAAGACTTAACAAAAGAGGGTCCAGAGATGCTCCACATGGCTCCCACCTCCACATACACAGAGATGCTCCACATGGCTCCCACCTCCACATACACAGAGATGCTCCACATGGCTCCCACCTCCACATACACAGAGATGCTCCACATGGCTCCCACCTCCACATACACAGAGATGCTCCACATGGCTCCCACCTCCACATACACAGAGATGCTCCACATGGCTCCCACCTCCACATACACAGAGATGCTCCACATGGCTCCCACCTCCACATACACAGAGATGCTCCACATGGCTCCCACCTCCACATACACAGAGATGCTCCACATGGCTCCCACCTCCACATACACAGAGATGCTCCACATGGCTCCCACCTCCACATACACAGAGATGCTCCACATGGCTCCCACCTCCACATACACAGAGATGCTCCACATGGCTCCCACCTCCACATACACAGAGATGCTCCACATGGCTTCCACCTCCACATATACATTGCCTTTCCCATTATCAACAGCCCCCACCAAAGTGATACAATTATTATAACATGTAAACCTGCACACTACTACCACCATAGGGCACAAATAACATTATTCCTTTTAAGGAATTTTAAAATACTGCAATTCTCAGGCTGGAGAGATGGCTCAGCAGTTAAGAACACCAGCTGTTCTTGCAGAAGACCTGGGTTTGAATCCCAGCACCCACATGGCAGCTAACAGCTGTCCATGACTCTAGTCCCAAGGGATCTGACAGCCTCTTCTGACCTCCACGGGCATTGCACAACACAGCTGCACTTACCTACATGTGGGCAATACACACATAAAATTAAAAAATAATAATAAATAAAAAAAATTTTAAATACTACAATTCTCCTACTAAGAACAGATTGGCTCCATCCTTCCACTCTTTTCATTAATTTCATTAATGAAACTATCATGTCTGAAACTAGCTTATCTTGATGAGAGAAAACTTCACAAACCATGAAAGATTATCACACACATAAGACAGCAGCTGTTGTGTAACAAATTCACCATCTGCACCCAGAGACTTGGGTTCTGCTTCTTTAGTGAGTTGTACTTAGTAGGTCTAGTTATCTACTCAATGAATTTGCTTGTGAAGCTTTTTACAACTAGAACATAAATATGATTCAACACTCCAGAATTAAATTTTTCAATGTACGTATCTACTTACTGCAACTCTTTAACTTTATTTAGACTAATTTTTTTAAATGTGTCAGGTAAAAATAACATACTCAGCTGCCTGTTTGAAGTTCTTCAAATCTCTCTTCAAATTTTTGTTCTCATTCTCTAAAAGCATAACCTGGCTGTAGACATCTGGAACAGTCCCAACAGATCTAAGATCAGTTCCTCCCTTCTGGATTAACTCATACCTAGGATGAAATTAAACAAAAGGCATTTTATTTCACTTTTCTACTAGAAAGCTAATGACTGTTATAACTCAAAATATTGTGTCACAGAATTTTATAGTAATGATCTGCTATATTATAGTTATAAATTAAAGCCAGAATTAATATATTGTTAAAATTAAATATCACCAAATTTGTGGAAACAGTACAAACATGACATATAATATACAACTGGACATCTCTCCTATGTTCCATGCACCTAAAGTCTAGTGAAGTTGTCAAAATTGCCCCAGTCTTTATGTCATGGAGTCTCTAGTCTAGCAGCAATGGTGGTAAGTACTAGAAGGAGAAAGAATGAAGACAAGAGATGGCAAGGTGTTTGCTATTGTATACAGGGAAGTCATGACTAACAAGAATGGCTGACATGGCTGACACGTGATACTGCAGCAGAGATCTGAAATAAATGGGGGATGTTGTGACACAGAGCTACAAATAAGGAATGCCTGAAGTCAACAGAAAAATTAATACAAAGTCCCTGAGACATAGACATGTTTGACATGATAAGAAAGAGTGAAAAGTAAGTATTTCTGGAAAATCTGGAGCTGGAGCCAAAAAAGTGAGCAAAGAAGATAGTAAGAACTGTGGGGACCAAAGGAGAGAATCAGCGTGAGCAAAACGATTTGACTCTGAATCAGACTGAGGCCATGGGAAGGTCTTGAGAAAAGAAATGGTGATCAAATCCATGTTTTAAAAGGGGACTCTATTTCAAGAAACAGACTCTAAAGGAAAACACAACATAGCCCAGGAGAGAGCAAGAGCAGTATGTTGAGCAGAAGGAGGATAGGCAAAGGTTACAAGAAGGGGAGCATTCTGGGCTTGGTATAAAGGTAGAGCCAACTGAATCATCTAATGAATCAGACATCAGGTGTTAGCACAAGTGGTAAGTCAGTGATGACTTCAAGGTTTCTGACTCAGTAACAGTAAGCCATTTATGACATGGGAATAAAAGTAGTAAGAACTGGGTAGTTGGAAGAATCAAGGAATTGTTTCCATCAATATTAAATGCAGCATGCCTACATTCATGTGGGGAAAATGTTGGCTATGCCTGTCAGAAGTTCAGGGGGAAAGTCAAGAAAAGTGGTTTAAAATTGTACTTTATGAGTATATAAATGCTATTTCACACTCATGGTACCAGAAGAAATCAGCCTTAACATCAAAGTGACACAAAAATGAAAAATTCATAGGACTAATCCCTAAAATATTCAACTGTTTCAAAGTTGGAGCAGAGGGAGTAAACACACTAAGAAAAACTAGGACCAGAGCAGTGTTGGAAAATAAGGAAAAGCTATAACTGAAGAATATGTTCCAAGAAGAGAGATGTGAGTGACTGACCACATGGCCAGAAGGTTGAAACAGCCACCAGACCTGGCCATGTGTAAAGCATTACAAAAAGATTTCAATGGAGTAATGGCAATGAAGGCCAAACTAGAGCATACATCAGCAGGAATAAGAAAAGGGCAACAAATTTCTCAAGAAAATGTGCCAGTAAATGTGAGACTAGAAAACCAAGATGTGTTGGAATGACTTTTACAAAATGGATGTAACATAATCTGGACTAGAGACTTTTAACTAATCTTGCAACCAAAAAGTTACTCTTTATAATGTAAACAAACATGAACTATATGCTTCTCTTGTGACCTGAGTACCTGACCTTTATTCCCTAGGACCCCTCCTTGCCCTTCACCCAACAAAATGAATGACTGCATGTACTAATGCTTTACCTACAAAGTGCTGGAAAGCAGCATACTTATTTCATTGAAAACAATGAAAGTTTGAGAAGTCTGTTCATAGTTGTCTGTGTGTGATATTCTAGGCCCTGGAATCAAAGACCAAGATTCTCTGATAAGACAAGTACATGTCCTGACTTCTATTCCCCCATTTCATGCTGGAGATACTGTTTCAATTAAGAATGAGCAAAGCAATTTTTTCAGCCCTGTCCCTGCCAGCCTCTCTCACAAACAGGCTCTAATTCCTTCACCTCAAGTCCCAGGACTAGCATCCCAAACCAGATTAACCAATCACCCTAACACAGATTCACTAAGTCCTCACCCAATTAGTCCCCTCACCACCAAATGCCCACCCTCCAGATCATGCAGACAGACCTGCTCAGTCAGGACTCTGGACTAGTTTCCCAAATCAGAGCAACAAATCACCCTACCATATGGCCAAAGTCCCAGCCTCCTGGATCAGACAGACAGACCTGCTCAGCCAGGATTCTGCAGAGTAAAAGTTCCTGTTGAACACGTAACTGACAAAGAACAACTATATGCCCAGATGGCAACACAAAAACAAAAATAATATGAAAAACCAGGAAAATATGTCCCCAACAAAACCCATGGGTCCAACAGAAGTGCACAACATTGAGAATCACTCTGCAGAACTCCAGGACACAAAATTTAAAATAACAATCATAAAAACATGATCAAAGAATTACAATAAAACACAAACAACTCAAAGAACTCAATGAGGAAAGGCGTAAACTTTTGATGGAAGCTCAAGAACATACAAATATGTGGCTTAATGAAATATCAAAAACATATCATAAGTTGAAAAGCAAATCCACTAAAGAGATAGAAATAGTGAAGAAAGCATAAATGGAAATGAACATGGGAGTGAAACATTCAATAAACCAGTTAAAAACAACAGGAGAAAGTCTCACAAGCAGAATGAATGAAATGGAAAACAGAACATCAAGACTAGAGGATAAAGTTTGAAGATCTGGACTTCTTAAGCAAAGACTATGCAAAATTCAAAAAACCAAACAAAATAGGAATGGAATATTCAGGAAATGTGGGACAACATGAAATGAGCAAACCTACATATCATATGCATACAGGAAGGAGAAGAAAATCAAAGCTATGGCATTGAACAAATCTTCAATAGTATTATAGAGGAGGACTTCCATAAATTAAGGAAAGAAATACCTATGGAGAGTCAAAGAGCACAAGGAACACCAGGAAGACATGATCAGAACAGAAAGTCCCCAGGACATATCACAGTAAAAACATTAAGTGTATAGAAAGAAGAGAGGGCACTGAAAGCCACTAGAGAAAAATGAGTTACATATAAAGGAAAACCCATCAGAATTAAAGCAGACTTTTCAATGCAAACTATGAAAGCCAGAAAAGCCTGGAACAAACTATTCCCAATTCTAAACAACCATGGATGCCAACCCTGAATACTTTGTCCAGCAAAATTAGCAAGGTCGAAGGGGAACAGAAAATTTTACATGACACAAATAGGATGAAAGAATTTATGTCTTCCAAATCAGCACTACAGAGAATACTTGAAGTAATACAATGGACAGAAGAAAGGAATGAGTATGTCCAAAAGCCTACAAAAGGAAAATAAAGAAAGGTATAAAAATGGAAATAGAAAATAGGGCCACAAACACAAAGAAATTAAAATGACAGTACACAATAGACACCTTTAAATAATAACACTAAATATCAATGGCCTCATCTCCTCTGTCAAAAGACACAGGCTGGTATCAAGAAAAAAAAAAGAAAACCCATCTTTTTGTTGTCTTCAAGAAACGCATCTTACCTTCAAGCTTAGACACTATCTTAGGGTGAAAGGATGGAAAAAAAGTATTCTAAGAAAATGTCCCCAAGAAGCAAACAGGTGTCCCTATCTTTTTGTTGTCTTCAAGAAACTCATCTCACCTTCAAGGATAGACACTATCTTAGGGTGAAAGAACGGAAAAAATATTCCAAGCAAATGGCCCTAAGAAGCAAGCAGGTGTTTCAATTTTAATATCTGAGAAAATAGACTTCAAATTAAAACTCATCAAAAGAGATAAGGAGAGTTATTTCATTTTTATCAAAGGAACAAATGAGCAAGAATATATTACAATCATGAACATTTATGCACAAAACTCTGGAGCACCCAATTTCATAAAATCAGTAGTCCAGGACCATAAAACAGAGATTGGCACAACTCAGTGATAGTAGACGACTTTAATACACACTTTCTTCAATAGACAGGTCAGCTGGACAAAGAATAAACAGAGAGACATCTGAATTAAATGACATACTATATGAAATGGACCTAACAGATATATACAGAATATTCCACCCAACCACCAAAGAATACATTTTCTACTCGCAGCTCATGCAAGTTATTTTAAAATTGACCACATTCTGGGGTACAAAACAAATCTCAACAAATACAAAAAAACTGAAATAATTCCATGCCTTCTATTAGACCACAGAGCAATAAAGCTTAGATTAAACAACACACTCCTGAATCATTAATGGGTCAAAGAAGAAATTGAGAAAGATATAAAAGTATTCCTAGAACAAAATGAAAATGAGAACACAACACAACAAAACCTCTGGGACACCCTAAAAGCAGTCCTAAGAGGGAAGTTTATAGCTCTTAGTGCCTACATTTTTTAGTGCTTACATTAAAAAAATCAGAAAGAGCACATGTAATCAACTTGATAATACAACTCAAGACTCTGGAAAGGCAAGAACAAACCAACCCCAAACCTAGTAGATGAGAAGAAATAACAAAACTCAGAGCAGAAATAAATGAAATAGAAACAAAGAAAACAATAACAAAAAAAATCAATGAATCTAAGAGCAGGTTCTTTGAAAGGTTAAACAAGATAGACAGACCCTTAGCCCAGTTAACCAAAAGAAAGAAAGAGCAAAACTAAATCAACAAAATCAGAGATGAAAGGGGAAACATCACAACAGACACCAAAACAATCCAAAATATTGTAAGGGAATACTTGAAAAATCTATACTCCATTAAATTTGAAAACCTAAAAGAAATCGATGAATTTCTAAAATCATGGCTGTCACCAAAGTTAAACCAAGAGGAGATCAACAGCCTAAACAGACCCATAACAAATAAAGAAGTTGAAACAGTAATATAAAACCTCCCAACTAAAAAAAGCCCAGGCCTATATGGATTCACAGCAGAATTCTACCAGACATTCAAAGAAAATCTACAACCAAAAATGCTTAAATTATTCAAAAAGATAGAAACAGAGGGAGAATTCCCAAACTCCTTCTATGAATCCAGTATCAGTCTAATACCAAAACCAGGTAAAGATATAACCAAAAAAGGAAACTATAGACCCATATTCTTAACATATATTGACCCATATGCATGAACACAGATGCAAAGATAATCAACAAAATACTTGCAAACTGCATACAAACACACATCAAAAAGATCATCCACCATGACCAAGTTGGCTTTATTCCAGAGATGCAAGGATAGTTCAACATACCTAAGTCAATAAATGTAATGAAACATATAAATGGACTTAAAGACAAAAACTACATGGTCTTTTCAATAGATGGAGAAAAGGCATTTGACAAAATCCAACATGCATTCATGTTAAAAGTCCTAGAAGGAGTTGGTATGAAGGGAACATATCTCAACATAATTATAGCTGTATACAACAAACCCATAGCCTGCATCATCTTAAATGGAGGAAAACTGGAAGCCTTCTGATTAAAATCAGGAACCAGACAGGGCTGTCCACTATCTCCACTCCTTTTCAATAACTGCTTGAAACCCTTGCTAGAGCAATAAGACAAGAGAAGGAAATTAAAGGAGTACCAAATGGAGAAGAAGAGATCAAATTATCCTTTTTTGCAGATGATATGATATTATATGGATAAGATCCTAAAATTTCACCAGAAAATTGTTAGAATTGATTAATGCTTTCAGTAAAGTGTCAGGATATAAAATCAACTTACAAAAATCAATAGCCTTTCTATATACCAATAACAAGCGATCAGAAAAAGCACTCAGGGAAACCCTCCCATTCTCAATAGCCTCAAAAAAAATTAGGAATAAACCTAACCAAAGACAGTAATGAGCACTACAGTGAAAATTTCAAAACTCTAAAGAAAAAGATAGAGGAAGACACTGGGAGATGGAAAGACTTACCATGCTCATAGATTGATAGAATCAACATTGTGAAAATGACCATCTTACCAAAAGAAATTTATAGATTCAATGCAATCCCAATTAAAATAACCATAACATTCTTCACAGAGCTTGACAAAATAATCCTAAAATGCATATGGAATCACAAAAGAGCTCAGATTGCCAAATATATCTTGGGCAAAAAGAACAATGCAGGGAGGATCACCATACCAGATCTTAGATTATATTACAGAGCTACAGTCATAAAAACAGCATGGCACTGGCACAAAAATAGGCATATAGATCAATGGAACAGAACAGAAGACCCGAACATGAGTTCATATAATTTCAGCCACCTGATATGCAACGAAAGTGCTAAGAACACACAATGGAGGAAAGACAGCATCTTCAACAAGTGGTGCTGGCAAAACTGGATCTCCACCAGCAGAAAAAGTGAAAGTTGAACCTTATCTTTCACCCTGAACAAAAGTAAACTCCAAATGGATCAAAGACCTCAGTATAAAACCTGAAATTCAGAAACTGCTAGAAGAAAACAGGCAGCGCCCTACAAGATATACACATAGGAAAGTACTTTCTAAACCAGACACCAGCTGATCATGCACTAAGGTCAACAATCAGTAAGTGGGACCTACAGAAAAAAAAAATTAAGGAAGGGAAGAGGAAACCCACTGAGTGAAAGAAAATCTTTACCAGCTATGTATCCAAAAGAAGATTAATATCCAGAGCACACAAAGAACTCAAAAATGAAAGAAATAAGAAGATAGACAACCCAATAAAAAGATAAATGATAGACCTAAACTGAGAGCTCTTGAGAGAAGAAATAAAAATGGCTAAGAAGCACCTTAAAAAGTGCTCAACATCCTTAGTAATTATAGAAATGCAAATCAAAACCACTTTAAGATTCCATCTTACCCTACTCAGACTGGCTAAGATCAAGAGAAAAAAAAGACTCCAAATGCTGGAGAGGATGTGGAGAAAGGGGAATGTTCATTCACTGCTGGTGGGATTGCAAACTCATGCAAACACTATGGAAAGCAGTGTGGAGAACCCTCAAAAAACTAAAAATGAGCTTATCATATGACCTGGTTATACCACTCCTTGGCATATACCCAAAGAACTCATTGTGCTGTAGAGATACCTGTAAATCCATGTTTGTTGATGCCCTCTTGTTTGTTGCTGTCTCTCTTCACAATAACTAAGAAATGGAAACAACTTAAATGTCCCTCAGCTGACAAATGGTTAATGAAAATGTGGCACATATATTCAATGGAGTTCTACTCAGCAGTAAGAAAAGATGAAATTATGAAATTTGCAGGTAAATGGATGGAGCTAGAGAGTGTTATAGTAAATGAAGTAACACAAATTCAGTAAAGCAAATGATGTAGGTTTTCCCTCATGTTTGGATTGAGCCAGGTAAAGGCAAAGGATACATGGAGGTAAAGGAAAAGAAAGAACCTGAAAGGGGGATAGTGGGGAACAGATGCTACCCCAAGGGAGGTGGGAAAAGTGGGAGAAGAGGGAGGGAGGAGAGGAGGGAGGGACACGCAAGGGACTATAGTGTGGGGGACTGATGGCAGTAAGGAAGTGAGGATGGAGGTATTGGGGGACGGTGATAAGGGGGACACTGTGACTAGGGAGGGAGGGAAGATGGAGGTATTGGGGGACGGTGATAAGGGAGACACTGTGACTAGGGAGGGAGGGAAGATGGAGGTATGGGGGGGACGGTGATAAGGGAGACACTGTGACTAGGGAGGGAGGGAAGATGGAGGTGTGGGGGGATGGTGATAAGGGAGACACTGTGACTAGGGAGGGAGGGAAGATGGAGGTGTGGGGGGACGGTGATAGGGAGACACTGTGACTAGGGAGGGAGGGAAGGGGGAGGGAGGGGGGGGACGGTGATAAGGGAGACACTGTGACTAGGGAGGGAGGGAAGATGGAGGCCAGATGGAAGAAGAAAGAGTGGAGAAGAGTGAATCTTGGGGACTAGGAAACCTAGAGGGAAAAGTGATGCCCTAGAAACCCTAAGAGAAATGCACATAGTGTGTCTGAACATTAACGCGTATGTATACCTGGGAGCTGCGTGGCAGGGAATGCAGTACCAAATAAAAGAGAACTAACTCCCTTAGAGAAAGAAACGTGCCGTACAGCACTCATCAAAGCTTCGTTTTGCAACAGATGGAGGCTACTGCAGAGCTGCACATCTGGTTAGGCACAGAGAACATACACCCAGGAGATGCCCAGTACTAAGTGACACATCTGCAGTTGAATCTCTACAACTAAGGCTCATGGAACATAGCAGAATGAGGTGTAGAAAGAAGGTTAATGCAACCGTCACCAGTGAGGCTCCCTTGTACATCAGGGTGTGATGCACACAGAATGCTACAACTGGCCAAGTTTTGGAGAATAGGAGACTGTAGAGTGTAGGATGGGACCCCTCTATGGAACCTCACCCGCCCACAGCTCAGGGACCATTGGGGAAGAGGAGATGGAAAGATGTAAAAGCCAGGTCTGGTAATGAACATAAGGAGGCGAATGCTTCCAGGCCACTGGAGGCTTGCCCTTGTGAGCCTGCAGCAGTGGTGGCATCGGACATTGGACCCATGTCAACTCAGTTAAACAAGGACCCAAACGGGAGGTGAGAAATAGGTGGCGGGCACTAGATTGAGAACTGTTTGACTGACTTACATGCGACCACTGGATGGGCTGACTAGACTCCAGTGGATGATGCATTTACACTGAAGGACGTTTGAGTATAAACACCTGAATGAATAGGACTCAGCATGTATGCAGAGTGCATAGGGTTTGGTGGGGTGATAGAGAGAGGCATGGATGGGGGAAGGGGTCTGGATTTGAGTGGGAAATGTATGAAATTTTTAAAACTCAATTTAAAAAAAGTAAAAAAAAAGAATGAGCAAGGCCAGCGATGGCCAGGCCAGTTCTGAGAGACATCTGAAAGCACAGGTGCTCAGCAATTCGGGTCCATTCTTGGGGTTATGAATATTAACAGCCAAGTAGTTTCTTTTTTAAAGCATCACTGTAACGTGGCTTAGAAACACTGGCAAATGTGAACTTCAAATAGGAAACAGGATCTAGGGAACATTTCCCCTGCTTTATTATATGCCAGATATTACTGGACATCTGTGAGAATGTTCCATCAGATAGGGAAGGAATGACAAGCAAGTGAGACAGAGATCACTGCAGATGCAGTGTCCTTGAGTACACAGAGGGGCTGGGATCTAGAGGACACGAGGCGGTTGTCCACAGAGGACACCTGTGTGGTTCGGTGTCCATAATAGAAGAGCAAGAGGAGAGCTTGAGGACAGAACCAGCCGGGGATGAAGAGGAAGGTGCTATGTGTGGATCATCTATATTCTCTGTATTTAGAAACGGAAATTTTAGAGAATCATTAATAAGTTAAAGACAGGTTTTAATCGCTCTATGTAGCAAATCCATAAAGCTAGGTTAAAAAACAATTTAAGCATAGAAAAATTATTTCATGACAAAGTTGTTAAAATAATCCTTATGAACTTTGTTCTAGGTATGCTAAATAGCAGTTAACAAATTTTACTATTTTCATATTACAAACCACAATGTTATTTCTGTGTTACATATTATAAAATGCATATAACAGTAATAAATATTATATACCTAATATATAAATACTAATAAGAACATTAATAAAGTCAAATATTTGTGTTGCATTCCCTATCTACTCTAAGAAACAATAAGAGGATTCTTATAGATTACTGTGAAGGTAAATCATCATGTTATACCATTTGTTATAACATATAGCAAAGAGATACCTATGTTGTCATAAATTCATTATTTTCTTCATATTTGACTATAATTTATACTTAGAAGACATATAGAGCTATTGAAGGCTAATTGTACTGAAGTGAAAACCATAACATTTTTTGTTTGGTTGGTTTATTTGTTCTGAGACTGGGTCCCCCTGCAGCCACAGGTAACATATAATTTGCTATGTACACCAGATTGGCCTTGATCCCACAGAGATCTGCCTATCTCTTCCCTCTGAGTGCTTGGACTAAGGCCTGAGTCACAATGTCTGGCTTGACCACAAAGTTTTTAAGTGCTAGAATTGGTTTCAGAAACTTGTTTATTTAATGCAGAAATTGTAAAATACTAAATAAATAATTCCTATAAGGGCCAAAAAAGATTTAGTATTTTTCTTTAGATAGTATCCAAATTATATAAAATGTGGTGAAAGAAGTACAAGTCACAGTGTGACATGCGTGTCCATCATAGTCATCTGAGGGGATAAAATTCATTTATCAGGCAAACTTTCAGCCAATCATGAAAAACTATGAAAGATTTCCTTTGTCCTAGTTTGTTCTTCATTGCTGTGACAAAACACTCTGACCACTACCAACTTGGGGAGGAAAGGGTTTATTTATCTTACATATCCCGGGTCACAGTTCATCAGGGAGCCCAAGGTAGGAACTCAGGGCAGAAACCTGGAGGCAGGAGCTGGAGCACAGGCCATGGAGGAACGCTGCTTACTGGCTTGCTCTCTGGCCCCTGCTCAGCCTACTTTCTTATGCAACACAGGCCCACCTGCCCAGGGGTGGCACCACCCACAGTGGGCTGGGCCCTCCCACATCACTCATCAAGAAGGTGCCCTTCAGACATGGCCACAGGCCAGTCCAATAGAGGTAATTCCCTGATTGAGGCTCCCCTCAACCCAGGTGTGTCAAGTTGACACTAAAGCTATCCAGTACACCTTAAAGACATCACAAATAACTGGGATCACTATAAAATCCAAAACTGCATCTTCAGAACATGTTACATTTGCACACAGAGGATAAATTAGTGTGTTTCAGTTTTACATGTGATACTTTAAGAAATATCCCAGCCTTTTTCTTTCTTCTCCTTCTTATTCTTTTCATTCTTAAAACAAGACAACATATTCTGGTGGTTTAAAAAAGACTGCCACCATTAGGAAACAAAATTGATTCCCCAAAACCTGCCAATAAAGGTCCATCAAAGTTCTTAATATTTACCATAAGGTCAATACACTATTTAGAATTATATAAAGATGGAGAATTTGCATGAAAAATGTGTAGTGTTTGCATAAGATTTAGTGCATAACAAGAGTTTACAGCTTACTACAACAAATGAACAACATGATTAAAAAAAAAACAGTAAAGATGTAAAGGGTGACAGACAAGTTGGAATTAATTTTCCATCCTGATAGCACCAAAGGTACAGGATGGAAAACACAGGAAGCAAGAAAATATCGTCTCAAGAAAAAAGGTGAAGCATGAACTTCCTTCATGTTTTCAGAGGGTAGAAAACATATTTTACAGGGGCTGGGAAAGATGGCTCAGTTGGTAAAGCACTTGTCACTCAAGTATGAGGATCTAAGTTCAGATCCCCAGCACCCTCAATTTCAGATTCCCAGCACCCTCATAAAATTGTCTAGCAATGGGGCATGCATATAATTCCAGTGCTGGGGAGGCAGAGACAGGAGGATCCATGGGACCTGTTGGCCAGACAGTGTAGCAGAGTGAATGTTTAGTGAGAGATTACTCTCAAAAAAGAAAAGGGAAGAGAGAGAGACTGACCTGATATCAACCTCTGCCTTCTATGCGTGCACACACAGAGAGAGAGAGAGAGAGAGAGAGAGAGAGAGAGAGAGACTTAAAAATGACAGTCCTTCACAAGGAAAATGTAGTACAGCTGAAAAAGTTAGTACTGCTTGCAATTTATCAAGCCAACATAGAAAACGAGTTCAGATTTAAGCTCTAAATCAAGACATATGCTAAGCTCTCTCAGTCTCCAATCAGGAATTGCCATTAAGAGAGTGGTGCTTATGATCAGTCTGGGTTGGATGCCTTTGCCGCATACTGACTATGACTGGCTGACATTTGCTGAGGCAGATTTCCCATCCTTTCTAAGCCCATTTCTTCATCCATGAAATGGAGATTTGTTTATGGCTACCTGCTACATACAGTTTTGGAAAGAAGTAAGTGAACCAATGCATGAGAACAGACTGTACTAATAAAAATGATACAAAGAAAATTCTAGTGATGAATCTAAAATTTCATCATTTTAAACATTTTATGTCATTCACATTTAAATACCATGTTATTTTGCATAAATTTAAATGAAATACTCCCCTACAGGGATTTCTTCCACATATCACAGTATACAAACCTATCTACATATATCTAAGTGTGCTGACTTAGCAAATTGCAAATCCGTAAGAGTTACCACAATAGGAGAGTCATGACATTACTTTGCTGACTTTAATAGTGATGGGGGATAAATAATGACATGACACATAACCAGAAACCAACTCCTTATCACTGATGAAACAGGAATAGGTATCAACGATAAAAGAACAATGAGCTGTATAGTATGCATATCAGCATCCCAGGACATTGTAACTATATTGCCCATACTTGAGTCATTATAAGTATGCTAAGCAATTTTATCATCAAAAGTTACAGTGTTAATCTTTACTCATTAAATTAAAAAGATATATTGACTTACAATATATTTAGTTAGTAATTAAATGCTATAAATAATTTCTTGGTAAGCTTGCTCAGTGGGTAAAGTTGATTGCTTCACAAACCTAAAGATCTGAATTAAATCCCCAGAATTCAAGTAAAGTTGAGAGATCTAACTCCATCATGCTGCCTTCTTTAGACTACCCTAGTATGTAGTATATGTTCTAACATGTTTTTAAAAGAAAACAGGTAATTGAATAATGTTCATTTTCATCTCATTAATTGTACACATTCATCATCTATCTAACTTTAGAAAAATGTATTTTCTAATGTACTTGCAATTATTTTTTACAGACATTTGTGTATAGATCATTTTTAAATCATTCACACAATTTCCAGCTTTAAAAGAAGCAGTATTAATTTTCATTACCAAATGCTCCTTTTATGAAGGCTATGTTAATGAAAATCAGTTCCCCTCTTAAATTTAATAGCTTAGATTGGGAAATCATAAAGAATGAAACTGATAACTCCTATGTGCATGTTATCACTTGATAACAATCAAGAAAACAAAAAATAAATCTTATGTCAAAACTGAATTAATAAAATATTAGAATTCAGTTTCAAAACGCTGTAAATGTTTTACATAATACATAAATCCTCTTTCTGTACCCAATAGCTGTTAAAGACAACATCTGTGTAATGTCTTTAATTTAGTATTTCTTTAAAGGATATTAGGAACCTAAAAACCTATTGTTATGGCAGAAGATTAAAGATAGAGTCTGTCATGATCAATAAGCTATTAAAATGTTCAGTTACAGTCCATGTGTATAGCTAAAGGCTACATAACAAGAAACAGTGCCAGACAGGAGATACCTTCCTTTGGGTTGTTGGCTAGGGTGGTCAAGAGACTCCCAAAATTACTCAGGCTATTGCCACAGCCCTTGATGGCCTCCCCGAACTTGAAGGTAAGACCCTACTGCTGAAGACAGAAAATACTTCAGACACAGGATTTGGAGAAATAGAGCTGGAACTGACCTGGAAGCCACTTCCACTGAAGGCTAGCTCTCATAGCTTTGGAGAGTGCTATGAAGGTGCTAAGGAAAAATATCAACAAATGATCCAGCACCAGCTTCAAGACCAAATTACTAAATCAACGGCCAGCACAGCATACTCCATTGATGCAATAGTGGCACTTTTGTCTTGGGGGCAATCAAAAGCTACCTAATTGACTAAAAGCCCACTCAAAGGGAGGAAACTCAGGTGTGGTACTGTAACATAATCTAATACACATGGCCAGAGTGGTCATAGGCTTTAGGGAAAAACCCAAAACTATCATATCACTAGACTAATGTGATTTCTTACTATGTGCAAAATATGCATCCTTATATTTAGAGACAAATCTCGCAATCACCATCCCAAATAAGCGAATTTTGCAGTAGTCAGAGACTAATACCAAGTAACACAACTGGTCACACATGGACATTGTCTATGAATTGCACAAGCCTAAGGGACACATCTACAATACAACCTCTACACCTAAGGCTAATGGAACATAGAACAGGGATAAAGAAGAGGACAGTAAGCAAATGGCCAAAGTGTAGAGAACGAGAGTCTGCTAAATAATGGCCCTTGGACAGGACCCCTTTATTAAACTTCATCCACCCAAGGCTCAGGGACCATCACGGAAGAGGGAGCAGAGAGATTGTAAGAGCCAGGGAGAATGGGCATGACCATATGGAAACAGTCCTACAAGCTCCTGGGAACCTGCTCATATGATTCTATGGCAAAGGTGTCAGCATACACAAGTCTCATGCAAACTCAGGCAAACAGTAACCCAGCATAGAACTAGAAAATTAACAGCAGACCCCAATCTAAAGGAACTTGGCAACTGATTGCTGCTAGATGAAGAAGAGCTGATCTCCCTAAAACAAGGGACTATAGCTAGGCTGACTAGACTCAGCAGATGGACTTGCACTGGGGAACGGCTGGAGGCACTGACAACACAATGGGCAGTAACAGGGATGGCAGAGTACATGGGCTCCAGTGGGACGGGATGCACTATGGGAGGGTGCCATTTGGGGTGCGGGTATAAAGATGAATAAGATTGTCTGAGATGTTCTGTATGAAATACAAAAAAAATCAATAAAAAATGTTCAGTTATAACAAGAAAATCTTATTTTTAGGTAATATTTTAAAATACAATCCAATTTATTTCTAAATCAAAGAATACTTATAGACAAAGAATCAATTGGCTGTGTAAGTAGAGAAAAAGGATTTTTAACAGACTTTTAAGGTGGTAATTTTAATGTATCTACAGAAAATGATAAATGCCATTATGTAAAAGTAGAAGAAAATACTTCAAAAAATAATTTTGTTCTATAACTCCAGAGAATATTCCATTTTCTTATTTGGAAAGAAGTTCTATTTGAATCTTAAAGGAAGTTGAGTGAAAATTTTCTTTGTAAATGATCCCCTCATAAGTGTGTTCGCATTATGGTTTCACCTTAAAGATGGGAAGTTTCTAGCCTGAATGTAAATTCACTTTGATGTTAGTGTTAATTGTCAACTTGACAGAATGTAGAATCACCTGGGGGATGGGCCTCTGGGAGGCCTGTGGGGGATTATTTTCATTATGTTAAATGATGTGGGACACTCAGACCATCCTCTGGGCAAGAGATCCTGGACTATAAGATAGAGTAAGCTGAGCACTAACATGCATCCACTGCCCTCTCTTGTCCACTTCCTAGCTGTGGATGCCATGTGACCAGCTGCTTCAAGCTCCTGCTGCCTTGAATTCTCCATACTCAACTGCACCTTAAACTGTGACCAAAATAAACACTTCCCTTAAGTTGCTTTTGTATTTTATCACAGCAGCAGGAGAGGAAACTAAGATGCTCTTCATTTGAAGTTTTTGAAGAGAATTAAAAGTCCACATGTGAATGTTGTTAACTTTCCAAAGAACTACTCATCCTCACAATTGTTTACCATTCAGCCTGAAAGTAATCCAGTGTCTTGGCCATTCCCATTTTGATCAGGAAATTGCAGAGAAAGTCTTCTATTGCTTCATGGACTACATGACTTGGAGGAAGAATTGTTTTCTGCTCCTGGAATTTAAATGCATAATTATTAATTCTGTAAATTTATTTTGTATTTATTTATTCTCTAGATGTATACATTTATTCTGTATTTATTCTGTACCAATAGGCCTTTCATTCATTCATTTTTCAATAATTTTTCTTGAGTATTATGTACCAGAGTCTATTTTAATCCCCAGCAATAAAGCATTGTTGAATCAAAATTACTCTGTTCTGTAATGTAGTAGTTCACTAAATGGATTAAAACATTTATACCCTGGAAGATAGCACAGAGTACCTGGGGGGTAAGAGCAGAGCCTTAAAGATAGGGAAGTCCAAACCTACAATACATTTGTATGTGGAGTCAGGTATCTATATGTGCATAGTAATAAAATAAAAGAAAGCTTCATTTAAAAAGTGAGCTTTGGGCCATAATCACAAAGACACGGTTCTGAAACTGGGAAAGATAAACACACCTACGCCAAGTTCTCAGAAAACCAAAATCCCTAGGTTTTGTGAGGGCATCTGTCACAATGAAGTTGAGCCACCAACACATTACTCAGTCACTCAGGGCTGAGACCCAAAGAAATGCTGCTTTCTAAAATGCAGACGGACATAAAGGGCATCTTTTCATTTACCGAGAAGGTTTTAGGTTTTTTGTGTGTACAGACAGTGTTCACATTCAAAATCATCATTGTTATGATACATCCTTACAGAGATCAATTTCCAGAAAAATTCAGTAAATAAATTAGCATTCTAAAAGTCTTTACACAATTTATACCTCCAGAATAGAAAAACAGGTGAAAAGGAGACACGAGAGAAAATTGTGAAATGTTAGCAATTAAAAATAGTGAAATTAGTCTGCTTCCCTGGGCTGCACAACCCACCAGCCTCTTTCCTGGGTAAGTTCTCCGCGCCTTGACTCCCCCAGCCTCATTCACCCTCCCGGCTCCCCCGCCCCAGCTCTCCTCCTAGCCTGGGAACTGGCTCATTTCTTGTTTTGGCACCCCAGACACCAGGCTGACCTCTGGGCCAGGAACCACCACTGCTTCTGGATCCTTTGCATCCAGACCAACCCAGTGCCTTCTCATGGTCACCAAGAGCCCTCTGGGCCTGGTCCTGCGCTCACCTCCCTCTGCTTCCCTGGGCTGCAAAACCCACCAGCCTCTTTCCTGGGTAAGTCCAGCGGTGCCCCACCTCACCTTGACTCCCGGAGCCTAATTCACCCTCCCACCTCCCCCACCCCATCTCTCCTCCTAGCCTAGGTACTGGCACATTTCTTCTTTTGGCACCCCAGACACCAGGCCTGACCTCTCAGCTCGGAGCCACCACTGTTTGCTGATCCTTTGCATCCAGACCAACCCAGTTTCTCCCTGCAGGGCCCAGGAGCCCTTGGGGCCTCTTCCCACCCTCAGCTCCCATTGCATCCCTCGGTGGCACGGCACCAGCTGCCCAAGATCAGCATCTTTCCTGGGCCCTGCTCCAAGGCCAATTCAGCCTCCAAATTCCGGAGGATAAAATCTTTCCTAGAGGGATCTAGACCTTAGGAGAAAGCCTGAGAGCATCTGATCCTCATCTGACTTGGGACTCTGTGGGAACTCCTGAAGACAAAAGCAATCTGGCCACTCCAATATAAAATCAAAGAGAGAAACAGAAGCTTAGAGGAACCAGCTTGTCATACCCCAAAATAAACCACAAGGTACATAAAGTTTACAAAAAGAAGCAGACCTAAACTGGAAGGCTTGAGTCTCACACAAGAATCAGAAACAACAAAAGAAATTCACATGTAAGTCACAGAGAAAAATTAATAACACGAAAAACCAAAATAACATATCCTCACCAAGTATCAATAGTTTTCTAGAGGAGTACAATGAGAACCCCCTAGAGATAATGCAGGACATGGAACTCAAAAGAACAATTATAAACATGATAAAAGAATTCAGTGAATTTAAAGAACACACAAACAAATAAATTAGAGAACTGAAGGATGATAG
>NW_008349068.1:11067174-11068399 GCF_000622305.1 Nannospalax galili | reverse complement strand
AAACTTACAAATCATAGGCATACAGGAAGGAGAAGAATCCCAAGATAATGGCATAGACCAGATCTTCAAGAGAATTGTGGAAGAAAATTTCCCAAAATTAAAGAAAGACATGCTCATACAAATACAAGAAGCATATAGAGCACCAAACAGACAGGACCAGAAAAGAAACTCTCCATAGCACATGATAGAAAAACACAAAATGTACAGAACAAAGAGATAGTACTGAAAGCTGTGAAAGAAAAACGAAGTCACATATAAAGGAAAACCCATCAGGATTGCAGCTGACTTTTCAGTGCAAACTATGAAAGCCAGAAGAGCCTGGACCAAAGTATTCCCTGTTTTAAATGACCACAGATGCCAACCCAGATTACTATACCCAGCCAAAATGTCTATTATCGTCAAAGGGGAAAGAAAAATCTTCCATGACATAAATAGGCTGAAAGAATTCCTGTCCACAAAATCAGCCCTTCAGAAAGTTCTTGAAGCAATACAAAGAGCTAAAGAAAGGAATAACTATACCCAAGGGATTGCAGAAAGAAATTCAATGGAGGTATAACTGTGGAAACATACAGCTATATCAAGAATGTGAACAGAAATAAAAATGACAGGATTCAATACACATCTTTCATTAATAACTTGAAATATCAACAGACTGAACTCCCAGTTAAAAGACACAGACTAGGTGAATGGATTAAGAAACAAACCCATCTTTTTGATGTCTGCAAGAAACTCATCTTATTTCAAGGACAGGCACTGCTTTAAGGTAAAAGGATGGGAAAAAATATACCAAGTGAATGCTACTAAGAAAAAAACAGGAGTTGCAATTCTAATATCTGACAAAATAGACTTTAAACTAAAACTAATCAGAAAAGATAAAGAGGACCACTTCATTCTGATCAAAGGAACAATAGATTAAGAAGATACTACAATTATGAAAATATATTCACCGAACTCTGGGCACTCATTTTCACAAAAATAGTACTACAGGACTTCAAGACCCAGATTAATCCCAAGTCATTAATAGTAGGGGACTTCAATACCCCACTGTCACCATTAGATAGGTCAACAGGACACAGAGTTAAAAGAGACATCAGAATTAAACAATACCATACATCAAATGGACCTAACAGACATCTACTGAGTATTCCACCCAAGAACCAAAGGATATACTTTCTATTCAGCGCCGCATGGGACATTCTCCAAAATCGACCATAAACTGAGGCAG
>NW_008349068.1:11064764-11066323 GCF_000622305.1 Nannospalax galili | reverse complement strand
AACCAATACTGCTCAAATTATTCAAAAAGATAGAAATGGAGGGAGAACTCCAAAATTCCTTCTATGAAACCAGTATCACTCTCATACCAAAGCCTGGTAAAGATACAACCAAAAAAGAAAACTATAGACCCATATCCTTAATGAACATGGATGCAAAAATTCTCAATAAAATACTTGCAAACTTCATACAGACACACATCAAAAAGATCATCCACAAGTCAGCAGTCAGCTTTATCCCAGAGATGCAGGGATGGTTCAATACACATAAGTCAATAAACATCATAAATCATATAAATGGGCTCAAAGACAAGAACCACATGATCATTTCAATAGATCCAGAGAAGGCCTCTGACAAAAGTCAACGTGCATTTATGTTCAAAGTCCTAGAGGGAATTGGACTGGAGGGAACATATCTCAACATAATTAAAGCCATATATACCAAACCCACAGCCAACATCATTCTAAATGGAGAAAAACTGGAAGCATTCCCATTGAAATCAGGAACCAGACAAGGCTGTCCACTTTCTCCACTCCTCTTTAACATAGTGCTTGAAACTCTTGCAAGATCAATAAAATAAGAGAAGGAAATTAAAGGAGTAACAATGGGAAAAGAAGAGATCAAACTATCCCTTTTTGCAGCTGATATATTATATCTAGGTGATGCCAAAAATTCCACCAGAATACTCCTGGAAATTATTAACACGTTCATTAAAGTGGCAGGTTGCAAAATTAATTTACAAGAGTCTGTAGCCTTTCTATATACCAATAACAAGGAATCAGAGAAAGAGCACATGGAAACACTCCCCTTCACAATAGCTGCAAAAAAATAAAATATTTAGGAATAAACCTGACCAAAGACATTAAAGACCTCTACAATGAAAATTTTAAATCTTTAAAGAAAGAGATTGAGGAAGGCATCAGAAGATGGAAGGACCTCCCATGCTCATGGATTGGAAGAATTAATATTGTGAAAATGACCATCCTACCAAGAGTCATTTATAGATTCAATGCAATGCCAATCAAAATCCCCATGACATTTTTCACAGAATTGGAAAAAAACATCCTAAGATTCATATGGAAGCACAAGAGACCTCAGATAACCAAAGCAACCCTGAGCACTAAGAGCAATTCTGGAAGGATTGCTATACCAGATTTTAAACTGTATTACAGAGCTATAGTCATAAAAAACAATATGGTACTGGCACAAAAATAGACCCATAGATCAACTTAACAAAACTGAAGACCCAAATATGAGTACATGCAGTTTCAGACACATGATATTTGACAAAGGAGCCAAGACCATTCACTGAAGGAAATACTGCATGTTCAACAAACGGTGCTTGTAAAACTGGATCTTAACCTGTCGAAGAATGAAACTAAACCCCTATCTTTCACCTTGCACAACAGTCAATTCCAAATGAATCAAAGATCTAAATGTAAAGCCTGAAACTGTGAAACTGTTAGAAGAAAATGTTGGCAAATCTACAGAATATAGGTGTAGGAAAGGATTTTCTAAACCGGACATCGGTTGCTCAGGAAACAAGGTGAATCAATAAATT
>NW_008349068.1:11058388-11064309 GCF_000622305.1 Nannospalax galili | reverse complement strand
AACAAATGATACCAAATGTTGGAGAGGATGTGGGGAAAGGGGAACACTCATCCACTGCCTGTGGGGCTGCAAACTTGTTCAACCCCCATGGAAAGCAGTGTGGAGAACTCTTTAAAAACTACAAATGAACCTACCATTTGACCCAGTTATACCACTCCTTGGCATATACCAAAAAAACTCATGCTATTGCAGAGACACTTGTACATCCATGATTGTTCCTGCTCTTTTCACAATAGCTAAGAGATGGAAGCAACCCAATGTCCCTCAATTGACAAGTGGATAATGAAAATGTGGTTTATTTGTACGATGGAGTTTTACTCAACGGTAAAGAAAGAGGAAATCATGACATTTGCAGGTAAATGGATGGAACTAGAAACTGTTATACTAAGTGAAGTTACAGAGACTCAAAAAAAAAAAACAAAAAAATGATATATGTTCTCCCTCATATGTGGATCCTAGCACCAAATCCTAAGTGAGTATGTATCCAGACATAACCACAAGAACAAGGATAATGAAAAGCAACCAGGGAGGTAGGAAACAGGCCTTAATAAGGGAGATATGGATAAAAATTGGGTTAGTTTAAGGGAGGGGGAGGAAAGGGTATACAAGGAATCTAGGGGATAAAGGGAAAGAAGGAGCTCAAGAGAGGTGGGGTCATAGGAGACTGGTATTATCAAGGGAGAAATGGAAAAAATGGGGATGCCTTAACTGGGGAAACCATGGTGGAATGATAAGACAATGTGAGAGATAAATAATGCCTAGCTAATTTTAAAAACCAGAAGGAACCATATTAGTCCAACAAACTACTGACAAATTATACATACCAGATCAAGAAACATATGTCTAGGCAAGGTTCATCTGAGAACAATTGGTCTTTGCCCAAGCTTTATCTACATGGCACATGGTAATTAAAAGTACCAGACTGGTAGAACTAACCTTCTTGGATGTTTAACAGCCATACTTTGAGGCCTATACTAATTTGGTCAGAGGGACATAAAGGACAGTTTTTGCTCCTTGCCCTCCTAGGTCAGCTACTTTCAGGGGACTATAAGTATCTCTCAAAATGTCTTGTAACTGTGGTGAGTCACTTGTCCTCTTGATCAAGGAGGCCATGGAGACCCTATGAGATGGACTTGACCCAGTGTCCGGTCTACACACAGAGGGAACATTTCCTCCATGCTTCCAAGTGAAGCCAGCCAGAGTTTGAGCAGGACCTTTGTTTTATCTTCACATAGAGAAAACTGATAAAAGAAAGGAGCCAGGGGCTCCTCTCAAGCCTATGTGACCCCTGAGGAATAGATCTTCAAATGGTCTTAAGAGTAAAAATAAATTGGTTTATCTGGGCCAACTGCATGGCCTTAAACAACCAAAAGGAAAGTATAACCAAAGATTAAAGGGCCAATATATTTAAGAGTCCATATGTATAGATAAAGGCTATATAACAAGAAACAATGCCAGATAGGAGATAATCTTCTTTTGAGTTGTTGGCCAGGGTGGCCCAAGGGACTCTCAGATAGTAACCCAGCATAGAACTGGGAAAATGAACAGCAGACCAATCTTATCTAAAGGAATATTGACAACTGATTGCTGCTAGATGAGGAAAAGCTGACCTTCCCAAAACAAAGACATCTAGATAAGCTGACTAGATTCACCAGATGGACAAGTAGCGGGGAACAGCTGGGTGTGCTGACAACACAGGGGACAGTAGCTGGGATGACAGAGTATAAGGACTCCAGTGGGGGAGGGGGTGGTTTGGGATGTTCTGTGTGATACACACAAAAAATCAACAAATTTTTACAAAAATGAGTTATATTTGAGGAGGAAGCATAAACATTAACGTCATGTTAATTAGTAGAGGTGATAAACATTACCATTGAAATCTACCTGATGACTTTATAGACATACACAGGTGCCAAGGATCCAAATGCAACCAACTATGACTAGTGATAATCATATACATACAGAATAGAAATGCATGTGCCAACATCTCAGTGTTATTAGCAAAAATAATGAGGCTTTCTGTAAGAAACAGTATATTCTAAAATGAAATGGAGACCTTTTTTAAAGGTTAAAAACTCTTTCAATTTTATGTCTTACAGGGTTTATACTGAGTTCAATATTATATAACTGTATTAATTCAACTGTGAACCTAAAAATTTTATAGCCACTTTTGAAAGAGATGTATCTTTGTTCTGGAAATTGTTATTGAGTATGTTAAAGCTGTAATGAAATGCTTCTTCTAAAAAGTAAAGAATAAAAAAATAGTGAAATTAAGAACTAAAAAAAATTACCAAGATGAAAATTCAAGATGTGAAATGTTTATTATGAGAGTAGATGACGGGTTGGTGGGGCTGGAGAGATGGCTCAGCAGTTAACAGCACTGGCTGTTCTTACAGAAGACCCAGGTTCTGTTCCAAGCACCCACATGGTGGCTAACAACCATCCATAGCTTCCATTCCAGGGGAAATCCAATGCCCTCCTCTGACCTCCATGGGCATTGCAAAAACCTGGGTGCACTTACATACATGTAGGTAATGCATCTGTATACATAAAATAAAAAATAATGAAATATTTTTAATGAAGAGCAGTATATGGGCAGTGACACATATGTGGTCCTCAAGAGCTTACATTCACAATCATTAACTATATTTTGAGATATTACATCACTATAAATATCTGCTCTTTTCCTTTACGGGATGACTCACCAGAGAATACATTTGCATCTACTTTCTGTGTAGATAATTCGCTCTTTTCCAAGAGGAATATCCCCTTTAAACTGCTGCATCTTCTGTGCAATGCTTCTCTGCTGTTGTGGATACTGGGGAATCCATTCCACACAGACTCGGCTTTAGCAAAAACATTACTGATGATGGAACAGGAACACCACTGTCTGTCTTCACTTAGTGCCATTCGCATTAGTTCAAACCAGGCAGTAAGTTGGCTGGCTTCTTCAGGCAAGTGTAGCTTTAATTCTTTGAAAGGTATCAACTAATCAAGGGGAATCACACACTAATTCTGATTCATTTAGCTGTAAATAGCTCCTCAAAAAACCAACTCCTAAAGAAGAATAATTTGACATTTAATGTGTCTTGTAACACAGGAGGGACTTTTCTATCAAAAGCATCTTTTATTCAGAAGGTTGCTAAGCCTGAACATTCTTTCACTCTGTGATAAAGTTCTTTGAAGAAAGTATAATATAATGTATGAAGGGATAGAATTATTACATGATTATACAACTTGGCAACTTGCTTGTGTAGAATCAAAGATGCGCTAATTCTTACCCCCCAAATTCAACTTCCCATCCTGTCATTTTTTCCATCTGAAATTGTGTTTTTCTGGATACTGGCTATCAGGATTTTCCCATCCAGCATTGTTTCTTTCAGAACTATGATCAGCAATAGATAAAGTGGCATCTAAACACAGACCCAAAGGAAAGAGTGACTAATGTTCAGGACATAGCATCAGCAAGCACATAAGCCCTGAGGCAAGCCTGAGATTAGCTTGTCAGGAGGACAATGAGGAGGTAAGCTCCGCCTTTCAATACAATATAGCATACTAAAAACAGAGGAAAAGTGAGGTGCAGACCTTGATTCTTTCAATTATTTTTTAAAGATTTTATTATTTTTATTTTATGTGTATGAGTGTATTCCCTGCATGTATATAAGTGCACCCATATCATGCAATGTCCATGGAGGTCAGAAGAGAGCATGGAATTCCCTAGGAATGTTGGCCACCATGTGAGTGCTGGGAATTGAACTTGGGTCCTCTGCAAGAGCAGCCAGTGCTCTTAACTGCTGAATCATCTCTCCAGCCCAGATTCTTTCAATTATGATTATTAAATAATACAATAATTTTGGTACCTTGCTTACTAGTCTACCATAATGAAAGCAAATGAGTCTATCAACTAGCTCATGGGCCAGCTAAATGATCTTATAAATAATGTTTGTTAGAACACAACCATGCCCATTTTGTAGCATCCTGTCCATGGCTGTTTTTGCATTCTGTGAGACAGCTAACAGATATATAATATATATATTACTCAAAACCTACATTATTCATTATTTTTATAGAACAATTTTAGAGACCTTCATGAGAAAATGGAGTTATTAGAGAAAATGACAAATAAAATTAGATAAAAACACATAAAACTGTAATTGTATGTTTATTAACCTTGTTTGTCCACTGGCTTGGGGTAACAAGTATCTTCTGGTTATATCTTAGAGGTGCTTCCAGTGAAGACAATATAATGAGAGCTCCAGCCTAATAAGCTGTTTAAAAACTGATGAACTCAAATTTCGAGTAGATTGTTGGGAAATGGCTGCACTGTGCAAGCAGGAGCATGTCTGGAGGACAAAGTCACTCGGAGCATGTCCTGGGGCAATGTCTTTGTCTGGCCCCTTCCTACTATGGTTTCACTCCACTTCCTGTCCTCCATAATGTGAGCCATTCTACAATGCTTTCTCTGCCATAATGGATGGCCGCTTCTAAAATCACAAGCAAAATAAACGTTCCCCACTTAAGCTGTTTATATGAAGCATTTTGTCCCTGTGACAAGAAAGCTAAATAAAATGGACAGTTTCCTTAAAACTATAAGAGCATCACTGTCTCAAGAACCTTCAATTATTTCTCATTGACAAGAATTCATTCATCTGTTTTTTGATTGTTTTGAAAAGGAAGCCTTCACAAACTCAGTAGTTGTGGTGGTTTAAATGGGAATCTCCCCCATAGACTCCAAGTGTTTGAATACTTTGTCCCCAGTTAGCAGCTTTGCTTTGGGAACTTTAAAAGTTGTGGCCTTGCTGGAGGAAGCACATCACTTGGGGATGTACTCATTTCTAGGCTCCTCTCTCTGCTTCATGTGCCTGCTTGAAGATGTGAGTGCTAAGCCTTCTGCTCCAGCTGCCTCCTGCCATGCTGCCACACCACGATGCATTTTTATCCCTCTGGACTCTTAAAACTCAAATAAACTGTTCCTTCCGTAAATTGCCTGGACAATGGTATTTTTAGCATAGCAACAGAGAAGTGACTAATCTAGAAGTTGGTTGTTACTGTGAAGAACCTGACCATGTTGGTTTTTAGAGGAATGTAGAAGACTTGGAAGTTTGGACTAGAAAAATATTTGAATGCTGTCAGTGTAACTTAATGATTATTATCATAAGAGCCTGGAAGAGGTATTCAAATACTTCCAGAGCGGGTGGGATGGGGGAAGAGGTATAAAGATAATTATGATGTTTTGCATGAAGTGCATAAAAATTTAATTAAAAATATACATTGAATGGGGCTGGAGAGATGGCTCAGCTGTTAAGAGCACTGACTGCTCTTGCAGAGGACCCGGGTTCGATTCCCAGCACCCACATGGTGGCTACAAACCATCGTTAACTCCAGCTGCAAGGGGATCCAAAGCCCTCTTTTGACCTCCGGCATTGCACAACATGAGTGCACTCACATACATGCAGGCAATACACTCATACACATAAAATAAAAATAATAAAATATTTTAAAAATGTATACATTGAAAATAAAGAGAAAAATATATATGAACCTCATTTATTTTGGGATGTCAATGTATTGATTCTTTAATTCCCATAAGTCAATTACACAGGCTTGGATACTCTATAGTCAAGACTTTGAATACACAGAGTTGCTATTTAATGCAAGCTAAATGTGCACATCAAGAATATGGGAACTCAATAACAACCACCATCATGACTTAATAATTGAATCTGTATAAAAAATAAAATTTTTTTATGTAATGAACTCATTAAAATTATGTAAGATTTTAGGGACTGGAGAGATGGCTCAGCAGTTAAGAACACTGGTGTTCTTGCAGAAGACCCAGGTTTGAATCCCAGCACCCACACGGCAGCTAACGACTGTCACGAGCTCCAGTCCCAGGAGATACAACAGCCTCTTCTGACCTC
>NW_008349068.1:11029428-11057230 GCF_000622305.1 Nannospalax galili | reverse complement strand
TACTCTGACTTCACCCTAAAGGTTGTCTTAAAATTATTCATACATCATTGCATTGAGATATCTGATAGACTAGTTAAGTCTATATAATAAACCCCACTTTGACTTCCTAGAAGGAACCTTTCCACAGGATTTGTTACAAAATATATTTTATTGGGGCTGGAGAAATGGCCCAGCATTTAAGAGCACCTGCTGCTCTTGCAGAGGACCCATATGGTGGCTAACAAATGTCTATAACTCCAGTTTCAGGGGATCTGATGCCCTCTTCTGACCTCCATAGGCATTGCACGACACGGGTGCACATATACATGCAGGCAATACACTCATAGACATAAAATAAAATAAAAATAATAACTATTTTAAAAACCAAAATACATTTTATTATGAGCTAGAGCCCTGCATTAATAACATAATCTAATAAAATTTGGCTTCATGAAATCTTCACTTTCAGCTTTTTTTCAACTGTAAGTTGAACAGAGGACTGGAAGACTTAATGGATTCCCAGACAAAAGAAGTCTACTAAATATGGAGAGATTGAAATCCAGTACAATACTGGGCAAAGTTTAGAATACCATCTTGTACTGAAGAAGTCAAACTTGCGACTAAATAAAAAATATCTTTTTTAATGAATGTTGGTATGAAATTATGAAGTGCTTATAAAACCTGTTTTTGCTAAACTTATTAAATTATGGTTAATTTTTAATTCTCTGTTTAATTTCATAGAGATGTCAATAGTCTTATTTGTTTTCATTGATATTATAATAAAAGGTATTTTTATCCCATCCTTAACAAAATTAGTGCATGGCCTGCACAGGAAAATATCATGACATATTAAGCATTCAGTGCATTCTTGAATATTCCCATGAAAAACAAAACTACAAAGTGCTTATAAAGCCTACTGTATAATCTTTAATTGATTCTAGATTCTGAATATGAGTGCTGAAATTTTTTGGTTTAATCTCTTATGACATTAATCGGAGCTCTCAGGGAGGATGTCATATGTGTGGCCATTGTGTGGAGAAAGAGTTTGCAGAGAGTAAACACAAAAGCTTACTTTCAGTGGTAATACTTTGATTCATAAATAATATATTCAAAGTTTAAATTACTTTCCAAACTTAGTATTAAAAATATTCCGGCTACACTACAGGCTGCAATGGTGTTCAAAATTCTCACCAAAATCTGAATATCTGTGTCTTGCTCTTGAACTATATGCATTGCCTTTGCCAGATCTTCTTCACCTTCTGGAATGCTGAAATTGTCATCAGGGATCTAGATCAAGACAAAGACAAGGAAAGGAGGTAAGGCAAATTTTAACATAGAACACTTCCCACTTAGCTAAGGAATACATTCTCAGACATTCAGCAGATGCCTGAAACTGTAGTTCATTTCCAACCTTCCATATACCATTGTTCATATATATGATGAGGTTGAATTTTTAGGGCACACTAAGAGATTAGTAATGATAATAGTAACAGAAAAATCACAACAGTGTACTGGAATAAAGTCTCTTAAAACTGATTCTTGATTTCTGGAATTTTCAAGTCAGTATTTTCAGACTATAATTGGCTATGGCTAGCTTAAAAAATAGGATATTATATTGAGCAAAGTCTCACATGGTCTCTTGCACTGAAGAAGTCAATTCTACAGCTAAATAAAAAGGATCCTTTTTAATTAATGCTGATATGAGAGGACCCATCTATATTTAACTTCAGATATTTTCTTCACAAATTAAAGCATTAAAGAAATATACTCTGCCCAGGCATGCTGGTACATTCCTTTATTCCCAGCACTCCATTCAGGAGGCAGAGGCAGATGGATCTCTGTGAGATTGAGGTCAACCTGGCCTACACAGCAAGCGCCAGACCAGTTGGTGCTACAGGGAGACTCTCCCTCCCTCTCTCTATAGATAGATTAGATAGATAGATGATAATGATAGATAGATAGATGATAGATAGATAGACAGATAGATAGATAGATAGATAGATAGATAGATAGATAGATAGTAGAGAGACAGAGAGAGATAGAGAGACAGAGAGATAGATAGATGATAGATTGATAGATAGATGAGAGATAGATGAGAAATAGAGATGTATGTGTGTATTTCTTAATTTTAAAACATATTTCTTAATTTAAAAAATTATTTATGCCTATGTGTATGCTTCTGTGTGAGTGAGTGTGAGCACGGCTATAGACCTGTGCCTCGTGTCAGGACTGGCGGGTGCTATGGAGATCCAGTCGGACCCAAATGTGGATCACAGGAATTTTAAACATGGGCAGGAAGAAAGAGAGAGAGAGAGAGAAAGGGAGGGAAGGGAAAGGGAGACTAAATTTAACTACGTTGGAAAATTATTTAACAATTCTGTTTTTAAAAAAGTTATGCCATGTAAACACCACCAACTTCTCCCTGATCAGGGCTTTTTCAGCATGACATTTTCATAAGTGGCCATAGAATATCTTTAGTTTATTACAAAATAAAATTTAGAAAGTCTTAAAATTTTGGAAAAATGCAATAAATAGGTGCTATTTACATTAAAGACAGTTAACATTTATCCTATGTGCCAGTAACTATACCCTTTATTTTAATTGACTTAGTAATTCCATATAGTTCATATGATGTCTATTTTACCACATGCCTACTTCCTGTGCTTGTCCTGCCTCGTCCAGGCCACACACTGTCGGGTTTGCTTCCACACAGTTTCACTCACAGTTTCGGACATCTAGAAGTGACTTTATAATCCATTCTAAGAAGTAATGATAGGTCTTGGTGAGAATAATGAATTAAAGGAGAGCTCTGGGATAAGAGCACATTTATGAGTTGAATTTGGGGTAGAAAGAAAGAAAAGGCCAGGGCGTCAACTGGCACTGGAGATTTGGAATCCCTGTCAAGAGCAAACTATATGGTGTGAAGATGCTGGACAGGAATGGCAGTCTCTGAAGGCATGGACCAAGCAGGTGATATGGAGCTGAATCTGAAGAATAAGGATCAGGGAAACCAAGACAGACAGATGTGTTTCCCAGTACAACATTTAAACAGCATTCATAATCAA
Organism: Nannospalax galili; assembly: GCF_000622305.1. Classification (NCBI taxonomy): domain Eukaryota; kingdom Metazoa; phylum Chordata; class Mammalia; order Rodentia; family Spalacidae; genus Nannospalax; species Nannospalax galili. Next base: position 11,054,186 of record NW_008349068.1, on the reverse strand, counting down.
CTAAAAGCTACTTCTATTCAAACCCTAGTGCTTCTTTAAGAAAAAAAAACCTCTTATTATTTCAGAAAATGAAACAATTCATATTAACAATGAAACTTAGCAAGTTACCTCTTCATATTCATAGTCGTCTTCAGATGTTTCAGTTATGGTGACCTCTGAATGGCTGTCAAGTTTAAACTCAAAATATATGGAATATTATCATAGTAAAAATCGATTTGACCCCAAATATAGTATTGATCCTGCTACCTCACTATGAGTTCTGTAAATACATGTAATTTAAATTTCAAATTTTTCTTCTGTATAGTCAATAAAATTATACAATAAATTATTTTCAATTAGTAGTTCTATTTTTATAGCCTTAAATCCATGAAAAACTATGTTTTGTATATTTTTATTGAATTTTTGTGTATTTCATACAGCACATCTTAATCATCTTTATATCCCCTTTCCCATCAGCACAATCCCAGAGCCCCTTACTGGAATTCATGCATTCTGACATTCATACTAATGCCTATTGAGTTGTTAGTGTCCCCAAATGTCCCGCAGTGCAAGTTCAATCCTCAGCACTTCAAAAACAGAACATGAACACTAGGAGGTAGGAAATATTGCGCATCACTTAAGAGACATCTTTTAGGTACCAGCAACCAAAATACCTCAAAGGATTTCAAAAGCTTTAAAAGAGGTAATGCCATTTTCTGTTCTAGTTTGATTTCTGTTGCTGTGATAAACAATGAGCAAAACCAACTTAGGAAAGGAAAGAGTTTATTTGACTTCTAGCTCACAGCCCATCATCCAGGGAAGCAAAGGCAGGAGCTCAAGCAGGAATCTGGAGACAGGAACTGAAGCAGAGACAACAGAAGAACACAGCTCTGAAATGATGTCTGGATTACAGAAAACTCTCTACGACTATTTTTTATTATACTTTTGCTCACTCTAGAAAGAGATGAGCACATCTTGTTCTTTTTCCCTATGGGCAAAGATAACAGATATATAAAAGCCATTCTAAACTGCTATCCAGTCCTATATTTGTATTTTTCTGAATTTTTTTTTACTTAAATAAAATTCCCAGAGGTTCAGTAACAGGAAGTTATCCTCATTTCTGTAGAAACATAGACTCCTTCCAAGAACAGCTACTCCAAAGTGATATGAACAGCAGTCCTTCTGTAACTCTCCAGAAAAACAGGGTCATCCTTTGTACTTATACATAACAAATTCCAAAGCAAAGAAAATCTTCTTCACAGACTTTCAAAGGTACAAATAAGTCATGCCCTGACTATATGAGAAAGAGATGCCACAGCATAGGCTGTTGACAGAGCAATGTGGAGAGAGAGATTTGCCCTCAAAGCATTGGAAATATCAAGCAACACTTGTAACTCCTATCCAGCAAATATTCCAGGCAATAAATTTTAATGATTAATGATAAGATTCTAAGAAAAATAATTATAATTCCATAAAGCATGAAAATATTTCACACAGACTGTTAGTACACTTTAAAAAAAAAATCTTTGAGATCAAATCCCACAGAAAACAGTCATCTCTAAATTGAAATTGAAGAAATCAAGGAAATTAAGAGATTTTATCAAGGTCACACACAAAGTAATGAGTGACAGAGACAAGTTTTTTTAATCCAAATGTAAATAATTTTCTGTCACATCATTCCTTTTCTACACTGACATAATAGGAATATGTGAATATATTGATATATTAGATAATAATAAGAAGAAAATTGTTAGCAATACCCTAGGAAATAGACTCACATATATGTTCTTCAAACCCCCAGTGGCATGTTACTAGCAGCTAAACAAAATCATTTAAATAGCTCAGAAGAGCACAGAAAGAAAGAAATATAAAATAGCCAGAGGTTGCAGAGCCAAACATCAATTTAACCAAGGTCAAAAGATTAATAAGAAAAAAGATCAAATACAGGACAAAACACCCAAAAGAGGAGCAGATATATTCTTTGATATCTTGCGCTCCTAGCTAGCCAGACGACAGTTGTACAAGGACATTATATTTGTGTGCATCTGTCATCTAACTAGCTAGCAACACACGGGCAAATGTGCAAGCTAATACTAAATGACTCTTCAGCAGTTTACAAATGTGTTTGTCACAGGAAATATAACAATAAGTGAATGTGGAAATTGGAGGAGAAAAGGGAAGAGAAATAAGACTCACAAAGGTGTAGCACAGTCCATCAGTTTCACAGACTTTTAAGCCTGAAGCCACAGACTTGACTCTAACCTTCACAGCAGTCGGGGTAAAGGATTGTAACTAGACGTCAATTCAGGATCCACCCAGTAAAAACAGATAAACTGCTCAGCAGATGTACAGTATTTTCTGGCTCCAAAGTCTCAGAGAAAGTATACTCTTGGGTTCTCATAAAGAGAACACTGTATTATACAGATATTGATTCCCTCTGGCCCGTGGGACTGCCTAAAATACAGAGTGAAGAAGGAACTGATGAAATTCCATGTGTGAAAAAGTTTGGAAAGTATTTCTTCAGACAGCAATCTTGCCAGAGTGGAAACGGCCAATTCTCAACAATTGTCTGAAAGATAAAACCCTCTACCTTACTGCTACTTTAACTGAGTAACTTTCTCATCTGTAATTTAATCTCTTAGGTGAGCCTATACACTAAGAAACACCTATACAATTCGGCTGCTCACAACCGTTACCAAGAGTTTTTTTCCACTGAAAAAAATCAGTGTTCTGACTGAAAATCATTTTCATAATGCCAAGCTGGCTCTCAGTCCTTTAACTATTCCCCTCCCACTATCGGCCTAGTATTCTTTCAAAGAATGTAGTAAGAGTTGAATGTAGTTCCAAACTTCTTTTTTTTTCTACCTCCGTCTGTTGCTGTCAGATCTAGTTTTTACCTCTAGTTTTCTAGCCTTCTCTCACTCATCTTTTCTATGGTTTTTCTTTCCTGTCTGCCCTAGAGCCATATCCCACAGCAGACACACACACACCCTCCCCACCACTTCCAGGTCAGATTCTGTATCCTGGCATCACAACCTAGTCACCAACTAACTACAGCTTCCACTCTACCACATCTCCACTTGTTCTGGAAGAAATTTGGGAGGGATTGTAAGTTTTTACAGTATAAAACATTCCCTGATAGTTGGTCACCATGGGTAGAGGAGATTGGAGGTTTCCAAACTAGCAGATTGTGCCCTAGTTCCTGGTATTGTAGAACCAACCAGAAAACGGGCCAATGTAATACCTGTACCGAAACTGCTGTGGAGCCCTCACCCCATCACAGTACCACAGAAGACACATATGCCTCAGAGGGACAGTTCAGCCACACTAATGGAGCAGAGGTAACAGCTGGTATGAAGGGATCACACATAATGTTCTTCAGCAAATGAGCCACAGCCAGAAACCATTGAATAATTTTCAGATATGAGAAGTATACAAAGTTCTCCATATACCAGCCTCTTGTTGCCACATTTTAGGTAGTGATCATAGCCAGGACAACATCTTTATAAAGAACCAAAATGAAACACACCTAATTATATTTAACATTATTTCTCAAAGTTCCATGGGCAGAAATCACTTTGCAATCTTTGCCATCATTTCAAAGTCAATGTTCACAGGCACAATTTAAAAAAGAAAATCTAGCCTAGATCCTTCTGTCAGTCACATATTATTTACCAGACTATAAAAGTACTATAAATAGCAAACATTAACAGTCTTCTTCCCTCTCTTAGAATTTCACTCTAAATAAAGTTAACTGAAAAGTATGGATAGAGATGACAAATAATTGGCTGGCCTGCCTATCGCTATCTCTTTCCCCACTGCTGCTTACTTCCTGCAGCATTTACCACCAAGTCTTCATGAGTCTTGAGAGCTATTAACACCACATACACAAAGCCACTACTGATCCAAAAGAATTGGCAAGAAGGGGAAGCTACTGGCCACTCCTGTTCTCGGTGGCAGCAACGCATCTGTTCAGCAGCTGGGAAAGAACTTTCTTTCAACATGTAGGACTCACTCAGTTCTCGATGTATTATGAGTCTCTCCAACTGGTAAGCCAGGAGCTCCAAAGCTGGGGGCGCTAGAGATCAGTCTTCTACCTGGAAATTTTGTGATTGTTTTTGGAAACAGTCTCCCTATGTCGGTAGGCTAGCCTGGAGCTGCCAAACTTCCTGCTTCATTCAGCCCCTGGAGGACTGGGATTACAGGTATGTACCAGTGTGCCCAGCTATATCTGAAAATATCATGGCTACAAGTCAAGATATTTTTCCACAGGCTTGCTACTACAATTATGGTCCTTAGACCAGCAGCACCTTGGGAGCTTGTTAGCAATGCAAGAATCTCAGTCCGTACCTGGATTTACTGAATTAAAGTCTTCTTTGAAAAAGATACACAGATGATTCATTAAAGATAGCCTAAACTCGAGGACACAGAACAAAACAGTTTTTCTCTCTAAATAGTCCATGACATTAATACCTGCAATATTCAACACTCAGGTCAGTAACATGGGTCTTGGTCTGCATTCAGATTGCCAATCCTTTTTATCTGAATAAATATAGGATATATATTCTAATATCAAAGGACAAACTTTACGATAAATGGGAAGTATATTGAGTAGATCATAATTACTATGGAGTTTACAATTATCTTTTTACCATGATATAACATTTCAAAGTACCATTTTATAACTTTAGAAATGGAGGTTATCTAAAGTAATATTTAAAAAAAAAGAACTTTTTAAAAATCCTTTTAGAAGGGAGCAAGGCAGAAGGAAGGAAAGAAGAAAGCCTATCAAGTCTGTTAATCAGCTAAATTTTTTACTTACTCAATTACATTTCTTTCTACCAAAAAAAAAAACATTAAAAACAATAAGATGAAAAATGACAAAAGCTCAGATTTCATGACAGTTCAGCAAACATTACTCCTGCAGTGAAACCTACCTAGACAGGTCACTTAAGAAGACAGATAAGGCTGGAGAGGTGGCTCAGTGGTTAAAAGCCCCAGCTGCTCTTACAGAGGACCCAGGTTCCCAGTACTTCCGTGGAATCTCACAATCTTGCCTAATTCCACTTCCAAGGGATCCAACACCCTCTTCTGGCCTCTACCTGAACCAGGCATGCAAGTGGTGCACTTACATACGTGCAGACAAAATAGTCAAACACATAAAATAATTTTTTTCAAAGAAGACAGACATCTAAGAAGCATCTTAGGTGGGTTATCATTCTCCTTCAGCACCCTGTTCAAAATGGATGTGAAGCTTCATTTCACAGTTACAGTCACTGGGACTATTTCCAGGGATGAAAAGCCTGGCTTAACTTCAGTCAGCCATAAGAAACTGCTGCTGGGGACAAGAGAGACCTTTTAAGCTCCCAGCAAGTTTAAACACATGAACTTATATCTAAGATGCCAAATCATCAGCATTAGAATGTACAGAGAGATGAAATAATCAAAAGCTAATTAGGAAGCAGAGAGCCAAGAGAAGGGAGGGAGGTAAAAATGCTCCCCTCTCCTAGCGTGTGTTCCACTTTCCTTCCCTGAGCAAGGTTTTGGTTTTGACAAATAACACCAAAATCAATTAACCTTTAGCTGGCCTAATACAAATTCATCTCAACTAGCAGCTGACAGTTGAAACTGGGCACTTCAGAATAGCCACAGTCAACAGTAAAAGGCAGCCTCTAGTCACTAGTACAATTCAAACTTCATACAAATTGTGATTTATAGATAATTCATTGACAACACCACCCAGCCTTTCTTTATAAGTTCGGGAGACAATTACTTAACCCCAAATACTTTATGATGTTGCAAATATTTCCTCACAAGAAGTCCTACAAGGAATTCGTGCGTTCCCTAACCGCATTTCTAAAGCTTCGGTGACAGCTAAGTAGGCTAAGAACCATGTGATGTATGGTGCCCTCTCCCCTAGTGCAAGTGTAAAACATGAAAGCAATTATATATAGTGAAGACCAGCACAAGAGAAACAAGTGTAACTGGTTACAAGTAGCAAGTTACAAGGAAAGGGTGTCAAGGGCTTAGGAATCTTTTTTCCTGAATACATTCTTTAAGACAGTGAGGTTTGTATTCATGAAAACATTTTCCCCCATGATGAATCTTGGTTATGTGACTGGCTTGGGCCACATTAGCCTATAATGTTCTGAATCTTTAGGAAAAGAGGGTGATTCCTGGAGAATCCAAGTCTGAACCTCTTTCAAAGCCTTCTCAATACTGGTAAGTCCTTATCTCATGTACTAAGGGGGATGACATCAGTCATAACAGAAATCCAGGACCAAATGCAGTAGGTTAGATATGATTTCAGATATATGTAGAGGACACTGGATTTCCAATTCATTTATGCATATTATAATTTCTGTTTACCCAAGAAGTAGCCTGAGAGCTAAAGACTTTAAACCCAAGAAAGTCTAATTTCAGCAACTATCATAATAGACTTAGGAAACAATGTCAAATAACATTATTGTGTCAGTTCTTAATTATGCATGTAGGAGAGCCCAGGGATACACGGATAATTGGCATTTACAAGTAATCCTCAAACTTCATTTTAACTAAGAGTTAAAGCCTCTCCCATGACTAAACATCTGTCCTAGACACTGAATATAGCAAAACTGACTGGTTAAGTGTTTGACTTTGCTATTCCCTGGCTATTCTCAGATGAAACATGAAATAGTAATCAGTCAACCAAAAAGAGATTTAAAAAAGAAAAGAAAAATTAGATATTTAACATATTGGATAATAAAATCCTGAAAACTTAGGATTTGAATTGTTACATTTGTAACTGTGATTTAAAGAAGGATTTGTAAGACAGGTGTGTAAATAACGACAGGTTGGCAGTTTTGATTCAGGGATCTTGCTGGAATTCAGTAAATCTGATTTTTTGCTTAAGGTTTCATTATTTAGCAACCTATCGTTTATTTTACAAAGATATCTGCAAAATTATTTGTCTCAGGATAATAACTAAACTATGCTTATAGAAATCATTTTGTGGCAAACAAAAATAAAAATGTTTTGTTGCTATTCACTAGCAAGGGTACTGGAAAACTATACTTGATATAGATGAATTCAGAAAGAATAACCTGAATGTTTTTTTTTAATTTTGAAGGAATATTACAAGATGGTCTGCTAGAGTTATGAAAACAGCACAAAGCCTCATTTATAACACTGAAGCACTCATATATTAACTTCAAGGTATTCAGACATGCTTTCCTGCAAAAAATATTTTGTATCCAATACAATACTACATATTTTTTGTATCTTTTTTACTGAATTCTATGTGACTTCCAAAATGAATGTATTTTAACCCGAGTCAGAAGAAGTTAATCGCCTTGCTAAAACTCATAAAATCAATCATTGCTGGATCTCCGTATCTTGAATTAAGGTGGGGATAGGGGATGCTATAACTGGACAAAAAAATAAATAATAGATTTTGAGTCTGACATCTTTAGGAATAGCCATCTATCTTTTATCTGCTGGAAGAAAGACGTTAGATGGCTTTTACTCCCAAACATTGCTCATCAATACAGAATGATTAATGTGCCCACCTAGAGGAGGGAAGCTCTAGGCCTTTGAAGAATTAGTGAACCTAATTATCCTCATAACGTTATTCAATTTTTCTGGAGTCTCCATTTATAACTGCTCATCACTGCTGTCTTCCCAGCATCTCTTGCTATCATTAAATACCCAAAACTGGAACTACTCACGAAGAAAACCCCGCTGAGACCAATCATTTAAGCATTGGATGATTGAACCAGCAGCAGGTTCATAGGTGGGGCAGCCTGAGCGTCCATTCTTTAGAACCCAGTGACAGAGATCTCACTTCATCTCTTAATATCTGATGTATCAGAACGGTATTCTGACAGTTAGGGGGTTTATTTAGAAGCATTAAATCAAAGTTGACTTCAGTCAGTTCCTAAACCTAACTAGCAGTCCTCAATCTTAAGTGTATTGAGTGAGTACAAGGCCCTACAAGTTGGAAGGACTCCCTCCTCTTCAAAGGGCAGCGGATACACCTCCACCTGGGACCTCGGCAGTTGGTAGGAGAGGGCGGGGAGCACTCCGGACCAGCAGGGGAGATCCGCCGGGGAGCCCACAGGCCCCGTGCAGGCTCCACCAGAAGGATACTCTCCAGGTAGTAAGCCCCCTCGGTGGCTAACGCCTCCTCCATGTCTTCCCCGGGCATCGGGTCACTGCCCAGCGCCTCCTCCAGCACCCGCATCGGGGGCACCCCACGCGAACCGGCGATCCCCGCCATCCCCAAGGTTGCCCGCGGACAGGCGGCGCCTTCTCGTCTGCAATTCTCGCGAGATCCCGGGACCCTTCACCCCTTAGTCGGCCTGGCACCTGAAGGCCCACTGGAGCGTGCGTCTGCGGTTACTATGGCACCGTGTTGCCTGGTTACACCAGGGCTCCAGGGCAGCTACTGGCATAGACTAGAGACCAGAAACTAAGGGCTTGTATGTTTTCTCTTCACTTTGACCCTGTTTCTTCCTCGCTCCTTGTACTCCCTGCATCGCCTTTCTCTTGTTTCTTGTTTCTTACATGTTTCTTCTTTCCCCAATTTCTAGATGTGTAGGGAGCGCCAACATTTCCAGAGAAAAGTCATCAGAAGTCATTTGTATCTAGAGGAAAGAGCAAAAAAGTTCCAGAAATCATGATTGACCTATTGAGGAGCTGGCAAATGCCGGTCACTTAACAGTAAAGAATGAGAATGGTCCCCAATGTATACCATTTCTTGCAATCTTTAAAATGTTTATCTGGAGTCTGTTTTGACTTTGGTTTCATATACTGGGGCTTGAAATAGACCTACTAACATCAATTTTCAGAATTAATTTTTGCTACAGTGAACTGAATTCCATTAAAAAACTGAGTTAACGATGACCCTAACCTAAAGTACAATAGATATTTGTGTGGGGGAGTTCAGATATAATGTGCTTGAGCTAAATTAGAGGGAATGAGGGAGGGAGGCAGAAGGAGGAAGACTGACGAGGAGGAGGAGGGGAGGAGGAGGAGGAAGGGGGAAGGGGAGGGAGATTTGTTAATCAAATCAAGGAATATAGATTAAAAAGGGTCTGCAAGGAAGAGAACATTACTGATGCTTAGATACATACACAATAACAGATGAGAACTAAACAGGAACCCCAGGACACAGAATTTAAAAGAACAATCATAAACAAGACCAAACAAATTGATGACTTTCAATAACACATAAACAACTCAAAGAATTCAAAGAAGATAGGAGCAAACTCCTAACTAAAGCTCATGAAAATACGCACAACTGAATGTCAGACTTGAGAAGTGAATTCACAAAAGAGATAGAAATACTGAAGAAAATACAACCTAAAATGACAATGGAATTGGAAAACTCGGTAAACCAATTTGAAATAATAGGGAAAAATCTCTCCAGCAGAAAGAATTAAATGGAAAACAGAGTATAAAGACTTGGAGACACAGTTGTAGAATTGGAACACTCAAGCAAAGAATACATTAGAATCATGAATATACAAGCACCAAACTCTGGTGCACCTAATTTCATATACAAAGTACTACTAGACTTCAGTAAACAGATCAACACCAACTCAGTAATAGTACAGTATTTCAATACCACACTCTCTCCAATAGACATGACAAACACAGGAATATAATGTGCAGGAATTGTGGGACACCAAGAAAAGACCAAATCCATGCACAATAGGACTAGAGGAAGGAGAAGAATCTCAGGTCAATGGTGTTCAAAGGATTATAGAAGAAAACTTCCTTAAATAAAGGAAAGACATACCTGTGTAGATGTAAGAAGCACACAGAACACCGAACAGGCAGAACCACAACAGAAACCCCACATCTCATGGTAAAAACAGTAAATGTACAGATCAAAAAGAAGGCACTGAAAGCTACAAGAGGAAAAACAAGCTTCATTTACAAGAAAACCCATCAGAATTACAACTGAATTTCAACACAAAGTATGAAAGCTGAAAAAGCTAAGAACAAAGTTTTTCAAATTTAAAATGAGCGTAAATTTCAAACCAAGAACACTTTATCCAGCAAAACTCTCTATCATAGTAGAAAGGGAAAGAAAAATCTTCTGTGATTCAAATAGGCAGAAAGAATTCATTCATGTCACCTGAACCAGCCCTACAGAGAATACTCAAAAGAATGCAAAGAACTGAAGAAAGGAAGGACCATATCCAGGAGGCTCCAGAAAGAAAATTAATGAAGGTATAATTATGGAAACCCAAAATTGGATAAGAACACAGACAGAAAATGACAGTAACAATACACATCTTTCAATAAAAAACTTTAAATATCAATGGCCAAATTCCCTGGGAAAAAAACACACAAAATAGTAGAATGGATTAAGAAAAAAATCCATCTTTTTGTTGTCTACAAGAAACTCAGCTTCACGTATAGGTACCACCTCAGGGTTAAAGGGTGGAAATAGTATTCCAAACCAATTACACTAAGAAAGAAGTGGGCATTGCAATTTTAATATCTGAAAAAATAGACTTTAAATTAAAATCAATCAGAAGAAATAAGGCACTTCATTCTGATCAAGGGAACAAATGACCACAAATACATTAGAATCGTGAACATATAGGCACCAAACTCTGGTGCACATTTCATATAAACAGTACTACTGAATGTCAATAAACAGATTAACACAAACTCAGTAATAGTAGGGAATTTCAATGTCCTACTCTCCAATAGACAGGAAAAATGGACATAGAATAAATACAGAAGCACCTGAATTAAAGGATATTATACACCAAATGGACTTAATAGACACTACAGAATATTCTACTCAAGTACCATAGAATACATATTCTATTTGGCAGCCCATAGATGTTTCTCTAAAATTGAGCACATAGTAGGCACAAACAAACCTCAACAAATACAAAAAAAATTGAAATAATTCTATATATTCTATCAGCCCACAATACAATAAATATTAAAACCAACAGCAAAAGAAGCTCTAGGAACTGTACAAACTCCTGGAGATTAAAAAAAAAAAAAAAACTACACTCCTGAATGATAAATGGGTCAAAGAAGAAATCAAGAAAGAAAGATATTCTTAGAACTAAGTGAAAATGATAATACAACACAATAAAAGTTCTGGGACACATTAACGGCAATCTTAAGAGGGACATTTATGCCCTAAGAATGTACTTTAAAAAAATAAACAATAGTAGCACAAATAAATGAATTAATGATACATCTCAAGAATCTGGAAAAGCAAGAATAAACCCAACCCAAATCGAGCAGATGAAAAAAAATTAATGACAGAACATAAATAAATGAAATAGAAACAAATAAAATGCTGCCAAGAATAAACGAATATAAAATTTTTGAAAAGACAAAGCTAGGTAAGCCTTTAGCCCAGATAACCAAAAGAAAGAGCAAATTCAAATCAACAGAATCAGAGATGAAATGGAAAACATCACATCAGACACCAAAAATACCCAGGACATTATAAAAGAATACTTTAAAAACCTATACTCTTTTAAATTAGAAAATCTAAACAAAATGGACAAGCTTCTAAACTCAATGGGACCACCAAAATTAAATCAAGGAGAGATCAAAAATTTAAACAGACCCATAACAAATGAGAAAATAGAAACAGTAATATAAAGCCTTCTGACTAAAAAATAATCAACACAAACCTAAATGGATTCATAGCAGAATTTTACTGGACCTTCAAAGATGATCTACAGCCAATACTACCTAAATTATTCAAAAAGATAGAGACAGAGGGAGAACTCCCAAACTCCTCAATGAAGCCAGTATTCCTCTAATATCAAAGCCAGGTAGAGACATAACAACAAAAAAGAAAGGCATAGGCCCATATTCCTAATGAGCACAGATGGAAAAACTCTCAATTAAATAGCTGCAAACCATATACAGAAACATATCCCAAAGATCATCCATGGGGCTGAAGAGGTGACTCAGCAGTAAAGAGCATCAGCTGCTCTTGCCAAAGACCTGGGTTCTTTAAACCCCAGCACCCCCATGGTGGCTAACTTCTATCTGTAACTCCAGTTCCAAAGGATCCATCACCCTTCTCTGACCTCTATGGGCATTACATGCACATGTGTACATATCCGTACACATAAAAATAAATACTTAAAAAAAATCATCCATCATAAACAAATTGACTTTATTCGAGGGATAATTCAGTATACATGTCAATAAACATAATAAATCATATAAATGGGCTTAAAGACAAAAATCGCATTTTGATCTCAATAGACACAGCAAAGGTCTTTGACAAAATCCAGCATGCACTCATGAAAAAAGTCCTAGAGGGAATTGGACTGGTGGGAACATACCTCAATATCTCAATAATTAAAGATATATACAATGAACCTACAACCAACAACATTCTAAATAGAGAAAAACTTGAAGCATTTCCCTTAAATTCTGGAATCTGACAAGTTGGCCACTGTCCCCTCTTCTTTTCAATATAGGACTTAAATCTCTAGCTAGAGCAATAAGACAAGAAAAGGCGATTAAAGGAGTACTAATTGTAAAAGAAGAGATTAAATTATCCCTATTTGCAGATGATATGATATTATACATAAGAGATCCCAAAAATTCCACTAGAAAGGTTCTAGAAAAGATTAGCAATTTCAGCAAAGTGACAGGATAAAAAAAGCAATTTACAAAAATCAGTAACTTTCCTATATTACCAATAACAAGCAATCAGAGAAAGAATTCATGGAAACACTTATTCACAATAGCTTCAAAAAAAATGAAATACCTAGGAAGAAACCTAACCAAAAACAGCAAAGAGCTCTATAATGAAAACGTTAAATCTTTGATGAAAGAGATAAAGGAAGAGGAAGACACAAGGAAATAAAAAGATCTCCCATGCTCATGGATTGGTAGAATCAATATTGTAAAAATAGCCATCCTACCAAAAGCAATTTTAGATTCAGTGCACTCTCAATCAAAATCCCCAAGACATTCTTAACAGAAATAGAAAAAAAAAATCCTAAAATTTGTCTGGAATCATAAAGGATCCTGGATAGTCAAAGTAATCCTGAGCACAAAAAGCAATGCGGGGGTGGGGGGGGTGCCATACCAGATCTCAAACTATATTACACAGATATTGTCATGGTATTGGCACAAAAACAGACACATAGATCAATGGAATATAACAGAAGACCCAAACACGAGTCCTTGCAATTTGAACCAGAAGATATTTGACAAAGGTCCCAAGAACATATACTGGAGGAAAAACAGTATCTTCAACAAAAAGGTCCTGACAAAACTGAATCTCCCCCTGTAGAAGAATGAAATTGGGCTCATATCTTTCACCCTGCACAAAAGTCAATTCCAAATGGATCAATGAACTCTATGTGAAACTTGAAACTCTGAAATAGTTTAAAGAAAATATACGCAGTACCCTCCAAGATACAGGTACAGGAAGGGTCTTTCAAAATCGGACATCAGTAGCTCAGGAATTAAGGTCAACAATTAGCAAATGAAACTTCTTTAGGCTAAAAAGCTTCTGTCTAGCAAAAGAAACAACAATCAAGTGAAGAGGAAGCCCAAAACGTGAGAGACATTCTCCACCAACCATATATCTGCCAGAATTAATATCCAGAATAGAACACAAAAAATCGAACAATCAAGAAACCAAATGACACAATTTAAAAAATGGGCTATGAATCTGAACAGAGAGTTCCCAAAAGGAGGAATAAAACTGGCTAAAAAATATGCTTAAAAAGTGTTCAACATCCTTAGTAATTAGGGAAATGCAAATCAAAGCTCCTATAAGATTTCACTTTACTCCTGTAAAATTGGCTAAGATCAAGAGAAAAAATGACACCAAATGCCGGCATGGATGCAAGGAGAGTGGAACCCTCATTCACTGTTGATGGGATTGCAAACACCACTTTATGACAAACTCTACAAGAAACTAAAAATCTATCACAGGATCCAGTTACAACACTCCTTGGCATATACACAAAGGAACCATCCTGCTGCAAATATGCGTGCACAACCATGTTTGTTACTGCTCTTTCACAATAGCTAAGAAACTGAAACAACTTTAATGTCCCTCAACTGATGAATGGGTAATTAATATAATACATTTACACAATGGAATTCTACCCAGCAGTAAACAAAGAAGAAATCTTGAAATTTGCAAGTAAGTGGATGGAACGAGAACCTATTACACTAAGTTAAGTAACACAGACTCAGAAAAACAAGTGATGTATGTTCTCACTCCTTTGTGGATCTTAACTCCAAAACCTTAGATGTGAGTATACATCCTGATTTAACCAAGGAGCCAGGAAAATGAAAAAGAGACAGGTGTTATCAAGGAGAAAATGGGGAAAATGGGGTTATTTAATAGGGAAAAGGAGAAAGATAAATAGTGCTTAAGTGGTGTGAGAAACCAGAGGGAAATGTAATAGTTCAAAAAGTTCGCTGAAAAATACACGTGTGTGTGTGTGTGTGTGTGTGTGTGTGTGTGTGTGTGTGTGTGTAGCTGAGGTTATATAACAAAAAACACAGTGCCAGACAGGGAAAAAAAAAATCTCTCTTCATGTTTTTGGTCAAGGTTAACCAAGAGATTCACAGAATAACACAGGATATTGCCACAGTCCTTGACAGCCTCCCAGAACTTGAAGTTTGGACCCTATTGCTGAATACAGCACACAGGTATTGGTGCAATCAAGCTGAAACTGACCTGGAAGCCTCTTCCTAAACACTATCTCTCATATTATCAACATACACTATGCAAGTGAAAAGGAAGAAATCCAATTAATTGTCTTACTCCGCTCTAAAGCCTAATAAACACAGTGACTACCCCCAACAAACTATCTCTATTGGTACAGTAGTGCCAGTCTTATCTTGGGGGTAATCAACAGCTGTCTAATTAGACATAAGGCCTGCTCAGTGGGAGGGAATTCATGTGTGGTGCTGAAAACATAGTCAAATACACATAGATAGAGAGGTCATTGAACCTAGAGAAAAACCTACTTTTATCACATGCGTAAACCAACCTAATTTCTTACTGTACTCAAAATATGTATCCTTATATTTATAGGCAAGTGTACCGATCACCACTCATCAAAAAAGCTTCTTTTTGCAACAGATGGAGATTATTACAGAGTTCTACAACCGGTCAAATGCAGAGAATAAATCTATGACATCTCCATCCCAAAGTAACACATCTACAATGCAACACGTCAGGTTCTGGAAACACAGCAGAACGGGGTAGAAAGAATATTAAAGCATCTTTCAGCTCTCACCAGTGAACCTTCTTCATGCAACGGATAGTGACTAACCCATAAATCCACAACAGGCCAAAGTGCGGAGAATAAGAGAGCACAGAGTGCTTATCCCTGGGTAGGACACCTATATCAAACCTTTGTCATCCAAGACTCACAGTCCATCATGGAAGAAGGGATGGAAAGACTCTAAGAGCCAGGGGTGGTGGGTGACCAGCAGGAAACAGAATTTTCTGTGCAGCTAGGAACTTGTTCCTATGAACTTACAGCAATGGTGACAATGTGCACAAGACCCATGCAAGCACAAACCAGGCAAAAACTCAGCATAGAAGTGGGGAAATGTGTAAGAAGTCCCAACCTTAGCTGAGGAACTATTGCAATAAGTGCTAGGCAAAGGAGAGCTGGTTTCCTTTTTGGGAGTGATGCTAAAGAGGTTGACTACCCTCCAGTAGATGGACTCCCATCGAGAGAAATTTGGGGACACAAATGTGGTTCAATAAGCTTTAACATATATGATAAAATGCATGTAATTTGGTGAGGGGACTATGGAAGGTACGTATAGGGGAAGAGGTTTAAATATTATCAAGATATAGTGTATGAAATTCACAAAAATTCAACAAAAAGGCACATTTTAAAAAACTGCATAAGGTAGAGAAGTTGGAACTAGAGAGATGGCTCAGTGGTTAAGAGCACTGACTGCTCTTGAAGAGGATTCAGGTTTAATTCCCAGCACCTACACAGCATTTAACAACCATCCACAACTCCAGTTCCAGGGGAGCTGACACCCTCTTCTGTCCTCTGCATTTCACAACAAAGTGCACCCACTTATATACAAGCAATATGCTCATACACATAAATAATAATTTTTTTAAAAGATAGAGAAGTTGGGGATTCTTCCCAAAAGGACGCATAATAAAAAAGAAAAAAAAGTAGTACTACAGTTCAAAAAAGAAAATGTAAAGTCTAATCTGCAAATGCCCCAAATAACCAAGGTTTTGATCATACTGCCAATTTTTTTAAATTTTTAATTTTTTAATTTTTGAAAATTTTATTGAGAGTATTATCTTTGTATTATTTCCATCCCTCCCATATACCACCAACTCCTCCTATGTCCACTGAATTCCTCTCAGTTTCTTGTCCTCCTATTTAATTACTAATGTTACATATACATACATACATTTAGATATATATATTATATATGATGCACTGAGTCCATTTGCTGCTCTTTGTGTGTACTTGTGATAGCTATTCATTTAATAAGATTAGATAACTCCTATCAGGGAGCTAGTCCCTGGAAAAAACTGATCCTCCCTCCTTCAGCATCCATTGATTGCCTGTAGCTCTTTATCTTGAAGTGAGAGCCCATATTTCCCCCATCCACCTTGACATATCAGCTTGTTTTGTCATTGTGGATATCTTGTTAGACCACCATACTGTGGATTTTTCATTGCTTCAGCTTCCCTATCATACCTAGAATGCATTAACTAGCAACAGGTGTCTAGTCCCTCTGCTTCTTACATTCTTTCTGCCCCCTCTTCCATGACGTTCTTTGAGACTTAGGTATAGAGGCTGCATTGCAGATGTATCACTCAGAGATGAGCACCTCACAGTCACTTGTTCTCTGCATTTAACCATTTGTGGAAATATAAGGATAACCAGTCTGTAAATATAAGGATATATATTTAGAATACAGTAAGAAATTACATTGGTCTATGAAAGTGATAGAAATAGGATTTTTCTAGGGTCTGTGACCTCCCCAGCCATGTGTACTTGACAATGTTTACAGTACCAAGCTTGATTTCCCTTCCATTGTGTGGGCTTTAAGTCCAATTAGATAATTGTTGATTACCCCCCAAGATAAAAGTATCACTATTAAACTAATGGAGATAGTTTGCTGAGACAGTCATTGTTAAGGCTCACAGAGTTTACTGCTGGGTAGAATGCTTGATTGGTTTTCTCCCTTGGGAGCTTGCATGAGAGCTAGTCTTCAGGAAGGTGGCTTGTAAGTCAGTTCCAGCTCAATTTCTCCAAGTCCTATGTCCAATGTAAGTCCTGTCCTCATCAATAGGGCCTTACCTTCAAGTTCTGGGAGGCAATCAAGGGCTATGGTAGTAGCCTTATGTTATTTTAGGAATCTCTTGAACAACTCGGACCAACGACCCAAAAGAAGGCACATCATTGTGACTTTTATTACACAGCCTATAGGTATCCTTTGCACTCACATGTATATTATATGTGTATTTTTCAGTAGGCTAATTAGTATTTCCCATTGGTTTTTCACACCACTTAGTCATTATTTCCATCTCTTCTCTCTCTCTCTGTCCCTCTATAACCCTTCCTTGTCACTCTATGGTTAAAGAAAACCCCCGTTTTCCCTTACTCCTTTCAGATAACTCCTATCACCAGCTATCTCCCTTTCTTGACCTCCTTCATCCCCTTCATTTCCCCCCCACCCCTCCCCCATTTACTTTCTGGATCCTGTGAGTATATCATGATATATACTTACATATAAGGATTTAAAGGTAGAATCCACAAATGAGAGAGAACATGCAGCACTTGGTTTCTGAGTCTAGATTACCTCACTTAGTGTAACAGTTTCTAGTTCATTTTTGTTATCTATTCATTAGTTGAGGGACATTTATGTTGTTTCCTTTTCCTACCTATTGTGGAAAGAGCAGCAACAAACATCACTAAATGAGTATCTTTGCACTAAATTGCACTAAGTCCAATTTAGAAAGTCCTTTTCTATCACCTATGTCTTGTAGGGTAGTGCATATGTTTTCTTCCAGAAGTCTTAACATTTCAGGTTTCACATTGAGGCCTTTGAGCCATTTGGAGGTTATTTTCATATGGGATAATACATATGCATCTAATTTCATTCTTCTACATGTAGATAATGATTTCCCAAATGAAACAAGGTATATTTCTCTCCTGAGAAATGTTATACTAGGGGTGGAGGCTGTTTGCCCAGCCTGGGCCTTCCCCACACCAAGTGTGGTCATTGGAGTGATAACAACAGGTATGGCTACAGCCAGGAGTCAAACCCAGGGCCTACCTGACCCAAGGAACCCACAGATGCAGCAGGGACAAGAAAGGCTTAATCCTCCTTGGTCTTATGTAGGTCTGGCAGCTTGAGCCAGTCCCAATGATTTTATCAGGAGCGGAGAAATGTAGGGAGCCTCCATGTAAGAAATCCAGGATGTAGAATGACTCCAAAAAAAAATAACTAAAGATAGTAAAGAGCTAACTAGATTAATATCACTTATTCATGCTATTGTACCCAAAGTGGATCTGCTGAGAAAACAGTTACTACAAATGGATAAAATCTTTCCATGCTATGTTAGACCTTATTTATGTTTGATTTAGTATATAGTGTTAACTTCTGAGGGTTTTGCAGATGTGGAACCCATTTGAGAGATATCAAGTACTACTGAAGAAACAAGGATGGAAAATAAAGTCATAAAGAGCACAAGGGCTAGGCATAGCTGTGAAATTCTTGGGAGCTTTATGGTTGGGTAAGACACAAGTTGTATCCACCAGAACAGTTGTGGAAACAGCAGCCTGGGTCTATAGATTCCTAAGAATAAACAGATGTCTTATAAAATAGAGACTTCCCCAAAACTGTACAATTGTTAAATGAAAATTCCAGTATCAGGGGTGGGTTGCCCCCCATGAGTTGTTGGCCAGGGAGGACCCCAAAATGAAAAAGGCTACTGCCACGAATGTTGGTTTCACACCAGAAGTAACTGGTAAGGTCCTGTTGCTGAAGATGATGCATGATGTGAGCATGGGAAAAGGAAAATCCCACTGCTGGATGGCTAGTCTTCATTGTGCCAGGAAGTGTTATGCAGAATCGCTAGGGAAGACTGGCTCCCAAAAGTTCTATTTAATGATGGACCCCTGCATGCTGCACTACTGACATGCCAAACAAGATGTGCCTGCTGGTGCAATAGTGGCTCAACTAGTATATGTACAACAAATGAATTTCCAATTGGATTTAAGGCCTGCTCCTTGAGGAGGAACACACATCTAGTACTGTAGATCAGGTCACCCCCTGGTGGCAGGAGTTATAGGCCCCAATGGGGAAGCTACTGCAATTGTTTTGTTAAGAGGGATATGATACACCTCCTAAGATACCTTCCACGCATTTGTGTTTATGCTCACTGGTTAAGCTATTATAAAAGTCAGTGTGCATTTGGAAACAGATGATGAAAAGGCCAAAGAGTTCAGTATCTTGGCACAGTGGAGGAAGGATCATCCTACATCTATGTCACCTCTTGCAAGGTTCAGGGACTCTTGCAGAAGAGCATGGCAGAAAAAAATGTAAGAGCCAGAGGAAGGGGTGGGTGTAGTATAGAACTGTCCTCCAAATGTCAAGTTATTGAAAAACTTGGTTGTACCTGCTTGCTTAGGATCATCACAAACAAACATGACTGTTGACACTGCAGAAAAAGAGTGGCTGGCAAAGTCAGCCACACTCCCAACCAACCAGTTGGCCCGAGTTGCATGAAGGGGAGGAACTTAGGGTACCTGAACAGAGGAAGCCCATAGGGCTCTCGCCATTTTATAAGGCTGCTGGAAACTCATATTTGAAAGTTGTCTTGTCAGATACTGGAATTGCTAGTGTGTAAATATTGCTTTAATTAGAAGGGGGTATAAAAACTTTACTAAGAGAAAACAAAGCCTTTAGATCACAATAGTCGTTTGAGTTACGATGTATTTTTATAATATATGTGTTTATCTTTGGCATATTTTACAAGCTTCCTTCAAGTGAAGAGAAAAAAGAACAAGTGCCTTAGCATTTTGACAAATGAACAGCAAATGGTCTACTCTCCACTTTGTGCTTCTGAAAGAGGTAAACCAATGGAGACAGTCAAAATGAAGCAGAACTTAAAAAGGGCAACAAATGTAATCTCCTCCCAGCCTAAATGCTCCATTTTTGTAAGAGTAAAATTATTTGTAAAAGCAAAACCAGAAAGGAATCTGACAATGGATAATATACTCTCACCATTTATACCTACAAAACAGAAAATACTTATATGCAAATATGTTGCAAAGTACAGTTCAATTTTCAGAAGTTA
This sequence comes from Nannospalax galili, assembly GCF_000622305.1. NCBI lineage: Eukaryota > Metazoa > Chordata > Mammalia > Rodentia > Spalacidae > Nannospalax > Nannospalax galili. The sequence continues at coordinate 11,033,887 of NW_008349068.1, read as the reverse complement.
TGAGCATTCATTTGGTAACAGTTCAGACCACTCCATTTATTGATGTATCTTTTCATAAAAGTAGCTATCTTATTTTCTTTCAAGACATCATGGTAAGTGGTAGCTAGCTTTAGAATTTCTGAATTTATATACATAGTAGTAATTTTGATGGGAATTATCATTTTTTTCAACCACACTGTATATATTTTCCTTTTTGCACCAGCATCCATTTGAAAAATCCATTTCTCCCTTTTTCCTTTCACTGTGGAATTTAAGCCAAGTCAGTCTGGTCTCACTAGTGAGAAACAAATGATCCAGGCTCAACCCAAGATAACACCTCATTGTAGGGGCTATGGTGAAAACTTTTTGTCTAGTATCCTTGATTTCTAGTATTTTCAAATTAAAAAGAATGACAGCTTCATGCAAAGAGACACAACTCAATTGCCAAAGACCCCACATGTTCAGACACAGGACTTGGAGCAATTGAATTAGAACTGACTTTGAAGCCTCCTCTCTGAAGACTAGCCATCATAGTATCAGAAGTTACTATGCCGGCTGCCAAGGGAGAAAACAAGACAGTGCTCCTACCCAGCTGCAATACTACAAGCCACAACAATGACTGGCCTAGAAAAAATTTCTATTGGTGCAATAATGCCACTTTTATTGTTGCTTTAATCAATAGCTGTCTAATTAGACTTAAGACCCACTCAATAACAGGAATACCATGCATGGCATGGTAAGCATAGCCAAATACATATGTTTGGAGTGAGTATAGACCATAGAGAAGAAGCTACCACTGCCTCTTTCCTAAGCCAAAGTTATTTCTTACTATATTTTAAATACTTGTCCTATTTACAGATTAGTGTAGCTCTCACCACTCATCAAAGAAGCTCCTTTTGGTAACACGTAGAGACTATTTCAAAGTTTCTGAACTGATTAAAATGCAGAAAATAAGTGACCATATGTCACCTAGCCCCAACTGATACATTTACAATGAAATTGCTACACCTAAGACTCAGGGAACATCTCATAGGAAGTGGAAAGATTGTAAGTGCCAGTGGACCAGGAGGCCTGCTGCTAGATAGTGTACTCTGGACATGATAAGGAAGGTGCACTAATGAAATCTCCACAAAATAGTTGCCTAAACAAGACTTGCATATTTGCAAAACCAGTTGACATATTCATGTGAATGGGGGAAAATTTACAATGTCCGATTTCTGCATGAAGAGCTACAGGTAATCAGTGGATTCTGGGGAGGGAGAATCAGTTTTCTCCAGGGATGAGATCCCTGAGAGGTTATTTAATCCCAAGAGGCCACCAATAAACATTTGTACACATGAGCACTACTAAATGGACTCAACGCACTATATATACATACACACATATATGTTTGTATGTGTGTGTGGTGTGTGTAAATATGTGTTTATATGTAATGATATAATAAACAAAAAGGGGACAAGAAATTGAGAGGGAGTGGAGGGGACATTGGAGACATTGTTAAAGGGGAGAGCTAGAAGGGTGGAAATGATATAAATACGAAACTTTTGTATGAAATTCCAAAAAAATTTAAGATTAAAAAAATACACCATGATGGGGCCATATCACAAGAACAAAGCAGCTTTCCAAAAGAGCTGCCAATGAACAAAATTAGAGCAATTGACAAAATAAAATAATGTTGGAATTTGATCCAAAGTTAAATATTTGAGTTCATCCTGTTATAAATAAATGTTTAATAAAACAATAAGAAAAATGGATAAACCTTTTGTGAATAATAATTACAAATGATGTGTGTGCATAGATACTTCACACTCAAGGAAGTGGAATGTGACTCAAGGAAGTGGAATGTAACTCAAGGAAGTGGAATATAACTCAAGGAAGTGGAATGTAACTCAAGGAAGTGGAATGTAACTGTCCACTTCTTAATTGTGGGCTATATATAATGAGCCTCCTAAAAAAACATAGTATGGAAAGGTAAAGACCAATGTTATAACAGAGAAATACAATACAAGGGGCCAGACATTAGGGGTCCTGACATTTCATAAAACTCTATGTGACTTATACCTTTAATTAAAATATCTCATTAAATAATTGCAAATACATGTATCAAACATATTTGATCATCCTTGTATTTATCAAATGCAGTCTTTTTTCACTTCTTTTATACACGTTTTTCCCATATTTTTCTGCATGTTCATGTGCTGCCCACATGGGCCCTGAGCATCCTTTCTAGGTTTTGCTGAATGTACCAGATTACAAGGCTTATCGGTCACATATGCAACCATTTCTCCAGTCACAGATGTAGTAAGTACATCAAAGAAATTCTAACTTGACTACTTACTAGCAAGTTCTTGCTTCTTGGGGAGGAGCTTATCTGATGCATCCTACAATGATTTCTGCTTTTTCCAAGAGAAAGCTCTTGGCTTTCTCCAGATTTCCATCTTACAAATACAAGGCACTGTTTGTACCAAGGTTATGTGACCTTCCACATCACCCTTACAGCATGCAGGGAACTATCACAGATATGATCTTCATAGTGTTTGCTGCTCTGTAAGTTATAAAGCTCTTAGTTTCTGATCCATATGTCTCATGTCTTCTGCTGGTATCTGTGAAACAAAAACAACTTAAAGTTAATTTACATGTAGAACAAAGTCTCAGAGCCTTTATAGTTCATATAACCCTATATGCATACTCAAATATAAGTAAAATCTAAAGCATACCATTTTGATTATTATATGTTTTACAGTAGTGTGCTGGCATTATAATTATCTTACGTGGAGTTACGTTTTCTTTTTCTTATGCAAAAATAATTTATAGAAAATTGTTTATTTTAGTCAATTTGAATTAATAAAGCTCATGTTTTTTTTATTTTTAATTAATAAAACATGTTTTAGTTGGATTTTATCTCTGATGTATATATAATATACTGTATTTAACCTTATCCATGTAATGCTACTATGATCAATACTGTAGCAAAATCCATGTACATATAATTTTAATCAGTAGTGCTTTAACTTTTGTGATACAGGTTATACTCTATTTTGTTCCTAACTGAACAATGAAATAAATAATGTCACTGTTATGCTTATTGCCATTTCAATTTGCTATATTTTAAAATACCTTTTATCCTTTTCTGTTTTGTCAGTCAACATATTAGGCCTTCATTTATCAACTCTATTTCAAAATTTTTTCCACATTCTCTTGTTATTCACTTTATAATATATTTTGCAATGAGAAACTTTGGTTTTCTCATAGTCAATTAGACCTATATTTTCTCTTATGTCTTCTGGTTTTATCACCTCAATTAAGAATATTTTGCTAGCTCCTGGTTACTCTCCAGAACTTGATGGTAATTCCCTATTGCTGAAGATGCCACATAGTTGAGTCATAGAACAGCTTGGAGAAACCAAGCTGGTACTGACCTGGAAGCTTCATCCCTACTGGCTAGCTTTCATAGTGCTAGAAGGTGCTATGTACACCACTGGAAGAGAAAAATAATTGTCAATCTTACCCAGCTGTGAACACTGCAAGCTATAGTAATAACCGGCCTGACAAGACATATCCACTTCTGCAACTGTGATATTAATGTCATGGAAGTAACCACACATTCTGATTGGATTTAAGGCCTGCTGGACAAGATAAAACCAAACCTGGCACCATTATTGGGACCAAAAATCTGTAGTTAGACAAGTGGCAAGACCTAGGGAATAACATACTACTATTATTCCACTAAGTGGACATAGTATTAAACTGATTCCTTATCATTATACCCATAGATTAGTGCATTTCTCAACCCTCATTAGAGAAGCTTCTTTTGACAGAAAATGGTGATTAACACAGAGACCTACAACTGGTCAAAGTCCAGAGATTAAGAGACTGCAGAAGGCTCAGCTCTAAGTGAGACATCTATATCTTAATTTCTCCTCTCAAGGCTCAGAGATCATTGTGGAAGAGGAGATGTAAAGATTGTAAGAGTAAAGATGATGTTGATTACAAGGAAATAGTGTTTTCTGGACACAACAGAGCAGGAACACATATGAACTCACAGTGATTGTGACAGCATGCACAAGGCCTGAGCAAGTGCAAGCCAGACAAAATTCCAACATAGAGAGGGGAGGTGGGCATGATGTCATACCTCTAGCTGAGGAGCTGTTGGAAATTGATAGCTACTGGGAGAGTAAGAGTCAGTTTTCTTTAAAAGTATGTCCCCTGATTGGCTGGGTAGGGAAAGAGGCAGTGGTCCTAGGAGGAGCTAGGGGAATAGGGAGGTGAGTATGATCAAAGTACCTTTGTATAAAATTCTCCATGAACTAATAAAAATTATAAAAGAAATATTTTGCTGAACCTTAGATTATATAGACACTCTCCTTAATATTCTTGCAAATTTCTCAGCTTTTATTTTCCATATTAGGTTCTTAATTCATCTGTAGTTTAGTTTTGTCTAAGAAGTAAAATTGATTTTAATTTTATTTTTTCTTTCTTT
>NW_008349068.1:11023329-11029372 GCF_000622305.1 Nannospalax galili | reverse complement strand
TGCATGTAGGTAAGTGCACCCATGTCGTGCAATGCCTGCAGAGGACAGAGGAGTCTTTCGGATCCCCTGGAGCTGGGGTTACAGAGAGTTGTTAGCTGCCATGTGGGTGCTGGGATTTGAACCCAGGTCTTCTGCAAGAACAGTGTTCTTAACTGCTGAGCCATCACTCCATCCCCACAAATTATTTTTCAATAATCAGTCAATAATCACAGACTCATTAAAAAAAATCACTTCTTCATTAAAAACATCATCACATCAAACTTTCATTTAAACTGGTTGAGTGTTTGACTGGGTATATTAATCTGGCTGTGTGATATTTTTGTGAGTTTATTACAATACAGTGATTTTATATTAAAAGATAAATAAAGGAAAAATGAACTTAAAATCTGTGGAATATTTATTGTATTACTGCAGTCTGGTTACATGCTTCTATACAGGTGTCATATTGATTTGTGCTCAATGATTTTTTTGACAGTTTTAAAATTCTGACATCTGGAAAGTCAAGTTCATTTTCTGGTTTCTTTTAAATATTTTTCTAGCTTTTTATTCATAAACCTTATTTCATAAATACTTCTGTTCCCAAGTGAACACTTTAGGATTTTGACTGAAATCACAGTAAATTTGCATATTAATTTGGGAAGAATTTGCTTCCAATAATGTTGCAACCGTGGTGTTAATGTCATGGGAGTAACCAACACTTTCTGGTTGGATTTAAGGCCTACTGGATAAGATAAAACCCATACCAATCCAAAAAAAATAGTAGGTCTATCCATTTTTTTCTTATTTTATGTCCTCCAAGCAGGTTTTGTATTTTATGCTGTGAAATATTTAAATTTCAAGCAGCAAAAATGTCATGAAATCATTCACAAATGGTTTCATTTAGAGAGATAGTGCAAGGATCCCTCATTGGCTTCTAGTTACTATGATTTCTTTGATTTAAATTATTTTGTTTTGTCCTGTGAAGCATTCTCAACTGCTTATTTTATTTGACTTATTTAAAAGATATTAAATTTAGTGTCATCTGAAAACTATTTCCAAGTAAAATTCAATTTCAATTTTTTATTCTATTATAGTTCATTTCTAATCAATATACCTATGTCTATTGCTTCCTCTTGTTATGTACTATGACATAACAGATACATAACAAAGAAGCACGGTGCATTCAAGTGAGGGTTGAATAAACAAAAGTTCCAGTTAGCTGTGTCATACCACCTTCTCTTATGTGCCCATTTGCTGTCTCTTCCTCCTTCCCCTATTTCTGTTTTCCTTATGTTTAGATACTCTATGTGAAATTTTGGCCTTTAGGAGAAGGATGTAGGGTCAAAGTACCAGAGCACCCTGCAATAAAGCCTGGCTCTGGGTCTGAATGTTCACTCACATTAAGAGAAAGCAATAAAATAGAGAGAGAGAACTGGGAGGAAGATGGAATCGACTATTTTCCCAGTTGGGTCAAAACATGGGAAAGAGAAGTTTTCTATCTGTCTCTGCCTTGCCCATAGTAGTGTTGACACTTAAAGAAAAAAGAAACAAAAATCCAAGAAATATACACATTGAGACACTCTCTTCTGGCCCATTGGATAGATGGCCCATTTTACTGGATAAAATGGCCCATTTTGCTGGATAGATGGCCCATTTTACTCCCAGCAAGGAATTTCCCAGAGCAATTCCAGTTCCTATGTCTCTATTACATTACTGAATTAAGTACATATTTATTGATTCTTCTATGTTGAATGTTCAGTGCTAATCACTCATAATAGGAGTGGAATAGAAATTCAAAGGTGAACAACATGTGTCCCTGTGGCCGAAGGCTTAATGCCCAAGTAGATAATGCTAATTGGAAATTCACTCTAAAAAGAATTACTCTTCTGGTAATACAGTCATAAAATTTTTTTAAAAAGTTAACAAAACAAAGAGAGGCAGTAAAAACATGGGGTGGGCTGAGAATAAAATGGAAACTAACAAAGGGGGAAAACAAATATCATCAAAAGAGGAAATATGGATTCTACAATAGATGATAGTATTGTTAACTGTACAGATTATATTCTCAAAAAAAATCCTTCTTTCAAGTGGTTCTCTAAGTGTAGTTCTTACACAGGAGGCAGCAACATCACTGAGAGCAGGATAGAAGTGCAAATTCTAGGACCCATACTCTATTTATTGACTCTGAATCTCCAGATAGAGCTCAGTTTTCGAAGTTTCAACAAGCTTTCTGGGTAACTGTGAGAGACTCTGAAGCCTGAAATCCACTGACCTGATATACTTTTCCTACTAGATTTCCAACAGAAATCTCAGTAAGTGTTGGTGCAGAAAATTCAAAAACAGCACGTGTAAACAAAGGCATGATATGATGCTTTCTTTCTTCAAATGATTACAAGATACCTGGAGTTGTCTCTAACCACTCCTTAAGTAGCCTGAGGGACCATGTGCATAGTAATAATATGTGCACAGTAACTGATTACCACGTTTTGATCTCTAGATAATATAGCTCTATTTTGTTTCTAAATCACAAAAGCTATTCCCAGAAGACAATTGTCCTTATTTTAATTGCTACCCAGAAGGGGTCAGGTGATGCTGCTACAAAGTGTTATACCACCAATATCCAAAATGGGTGTTATTTACATCAGTCAGAAGCATACCTATAAAATGTAGAACCAGCAATGAATACATTGAAACTACTAGAAAGACTTTCAACCACCTTATGTTCTAACTTCCTGAATAATCAGGAATCGCAGCAAGAAGAGGAAAGGAAAAAAATCTGTGCCACTGAAATTACATTCAGACAAACATTGGAAGTGTTGGCATAGAAGTCATTCCTCTAATATGTACAGGAGCATTAAGAATCATAAAATGATTTTTTAAATGTCTTTAAACAAGTTAAATATAAAAGTTAAATATTAATATATAGCATACTATTATTTTAATGTCTCCTCCAAAATCCATGTTGAAAAAATTTGATCATCAGAGTATTAAGAGGTGAGGCCTTTGGGGGATGGAGAGATGACTCAGTGGTTAAGGGCACTGACTGCTCTTGCAGAGAACCCGGGTTCGATTCCCAGCACCCACATGGCGGCTACAACCGTCCTTAACTCCGGTTCCAGGGGAATCCGACGCCCTCTGCGGCATTGCACGACCTGGGTGCACTCACATATATGCAGGCAATACACTCGTACACATAAAATAAAGGTAATAAATAAAATATTTTAAAAAAAGAGGTGAGGCCTTTAAGAGGTGATTGGGTCATGAAGGCTCTCGCCTAACAATGCATTAATGCTGTTTCTGAAGGGAATGCTAGCACCGTGTTCTTTTCTACTTCTCAGCCTCCAGGACCCCAAGACAAATCAATTTCTTTTGTTTATATCACCCATGCCATGTGCTCTACAATTGCAACAGAAAACACACTTAAACATAACTTTGTAGTCTCTTCTTATGACTGATTTTTAAAAGCATCATTGGTGTCCATGCCTATTAAAGAGATCATAAAGCTCCTCCCCATCATCCCCTGGCAAGTGATGTGGGACAAATGGAAGCAAAGATGTAGATACAACTTTGTGAACTGACATTCAATGCTTGATAGAGTCAAAATTCATAACAAACTGAAAAGAGTACCAAGGGCAGAAAAAGAATATTAGTGACCATAGTCAGAACAGCATAGCCATGAAACTTTGGAGCTCTAGAGCAATCATTCACCAGGAGGGTGACATTGACAGCTTTAAACCTTCATGGGCCTCAATTAATCATCCATCAAAATGGGATTATAAAGTAATTTATATGGATTTCAACATGATTCTGGAATGCTACAAGAGCTCAATCATTCTTATATATTATTAATATGTTTCAGTAAAATCTAGTGTGGGGTACTTCCTGGTTCTTAGTAGCTTTGGCATTTCTCAGCTACTGGCCTCACAGTAAGGTTGAGCAACTTCCCAGGAAGCATTCCCCCAGGTTTCTGTTGCTTGCTTCTCTTTCAACTTTTTAAGGAACTGAGTGAGCGAAAGCGGGAAGCCTGAGACCAGTGATTTTCAAGTGTGTTCCACTTATCAGCAATTTTCACTAATGTCATTTCTATTCTCCTATTTAAATATATTTTAAAATAAAAGATAATTCTCAATAGAGTTGAAATCTTAGTGAGGAAATGGTCTGACTACAGGTGACCCAGAGATTTAAGAGTCCTACAGGCCTCAAATAACCATCTTCAAGTTCCATGACATTGGCAAGGAATTAGTAAATTCGCTGATTTTAACCTAGAGCACACTCAAATTATTTGAGAATGCTTAAACATCAGTTACAAGATCACAGGTGAATAACAAGAGTTTTGAATTTCTGACACCACAGGAAACATCTGTTTACCTTTCTGATAGTCAAATTCTAAAAAAGTGTCATTCTTTCTTAATTTCAATGTGTTGTTTAAATAAATGTGTGACACAACCCAATTTGATATGAAAAGGACAAGATATAGGGGCTGGAGAGATAGCTCAGGTCAAGAGGACTGGCTAATCTTGCAGAGGACCCAGGTTCAGTTCCTAGCACTCACATGACAGCTAACAACTGTCTAACTCCACCTCCAGGGAATCCTCTTCTGGCCTTCATGGGTATTGTATGCACATGGTGCATTTAAATACATGCAGGCAAAACACTCAGCAACATAAAATAAAATAGACTAATTTTTAAATATTTAATACTAAAAAGGACAAAATACATTGAAATAAAGAGAAAGGTATAGTACAGCACCCCCCCCCCAAAAAAAAGGATTCATTGTTGGTTCTTTAGAATTTGTGTTGTTTCATTTGTTAAGAATGTATTTGATCTCAGGCTGGAGAGATGGCTCAGCAGTTAAGAGTAGTGACTGCTCTTACAGAGGACCAAGGTTTGATTCCCAGCACCCACATGGCAGCTAACAACTGTCCATAACTCTAGCTCCAGGGGAATTTGACGCCTTCTTCTGACCTCCCTGGGCATTGCATGACACAGGTGCATTTACACGCATGGAGGCAATACATTCATACACATAAAATAAAAATAAATAAAAAATGTATTTTTAAAAAAGAACGTATTTGCTCTCAAACTAATTCCACAATATGCTCTGTAGGACTACTGTAATGATGCATGAAGGGTATTACTATTATTTAGCTGTCAGAAAATATTGAATAGTCATCGCGAATTTTAAAAAATCAATTAGCTAAATCACTGTTAACTAAAATAAACGGGTTTGGTCAAAAAGAAAATCAGTGTTATGTTGGACATATATCTACCCTTTCTCTATTTGATACATTCTCCTGTTGACACAGCTATCATCATCATGCTAGGAAGTTCCCATTTGTAAATTTGAAAATGTTCATTTCTACCCTTCCTCATCCATTTCATCTACCATCTGTCTGAGGGTGCAGATTTTTTTCATTACCTCTTTATCCATTTCTATATTCATCTTCATGGTGTTAAGTGAAGCATTAAAAAGTGTGAGTTCTTACTATTTCAAATCTTCTTATAAGTTGTCCAAACACCCTAGTCATTTGCCATATGGAAGATACAGCAGTTTTGCTTCCAAAAATATTGAAAGAAGTCAACACCTTACTTCAAAGTGACTTTCTAAAGGGACCTTGCCCAAAAAAAAAAAAAAAAAACCCAGACTGATTTTTTCTAGGGCTATGGAATCATTACATGTGAAAAAGGTATAATCAATCTATATCTTATTTATTAGAAATGAAAGTTTTTGATGCAAAAGAAAAACTCTCAACTGAATTTATTTCCACACCAAAAATAGATTAAATGAAATTTGTAACATTTTGCTATTTAGAGCTGACCTTTGTTCAGTGAGTCAAAACTTTACTGGTATTTGAAATACTGAAAGGAAGGGAAAACTGGAAGTTTAATTTTTGTCAATATGAAAATTGTTTATAAAATAATAAAAACATAATAAAGTGTGTATAAAATTAAGAGAAAATGAATCAAGAAGCATTAAAGAACATGCCAAAATCTAAATATTATAAAATTCCCAGCTACTTAGAACATTTTGAATAAGTTGTTATTGTGTCAGAATTAATTTTTA
>NW_008349068.1:11019281-11023055 GCF_000622305.1 Nannospalax galili | reverse complement strand
CACAGTCGGTTACTTTCTGAGCTCCTTGGCATCTGAGCATGGATATAAAGTCATCAGGTAGATTTCAATAGTAATGTTTTTCACATCTACTAAGTATTAAAGGAGCAAATTTTTATGCTTTGAATAATTTTTTTTAATTTTATTAAAACTTAATAACCACATGATTAGAAGAAGCATTTCACTACAGCTTTAACATGTTCAATAACACACTCCAGAGCAAGGATACATCTCTTTCAAAAGTGGCTATAAATTTTTAGGTTCACAGTTGAATTAATACAGTTATACAATATTGAACTCAGTATAAACCCTGTAAGATATAAAATTGGATGAATTTTTACCATTTAAAGAAGATCTCCATTTTAAGATATGCTATTTCCTAGATTTTTTAATATTTTTTTAGAGGAAGCGTATGATTACAGCTTTAACATGCCCAATAACAGTTTCCAAAGCAAAGACACAGCTCCTTCAAAAGTGACTATAAAATTTCTACGTTCGCTGTTAAATCAATACAGTTATCCAATATTGAACTCAGTATAAGCCCCATAAGACATAAAATTGAATGAGTTTTTAACCCTCAAAAAAGATTTCCATTTCATTCTAAAATATACTGTTTCTTACAGAAAGACTCATTGTTTTTGCTACTAACACTGAGATGTTGGCACATACGTCTCTAATCTATATGTATCTAATTATTACTAGACATAATCATTTGCACTTGGATCCTTGGCACCAGTGTATGTCCATAAAGTCATCAGGTAGATTTCAATGGTAATGTTCATCACCTCTACTAATTGACATGATGTAAACTTTTATGCTTCCTCCTTAAATATAATACATTTTAAAATATTTATTGATGTTTTATCTGTGTCTATATATCACACAGAACATCCAAAACCATCTTATTCAACTATACACCCACTTCCCAGATGGCATCCTCCTATAGTCTCCCTCCCCAACTAGAGCCCTTAGAGTCCATTATCCCAGCTACTGCCTGCTGTGTTGTCAGCACCCCAGCCGTTCTCCTCTACTTGTCTATCTGGTGAATCTAGTCAGCCTATCTAGAGGTCTTGTTTTAGGAAGGTCAGCTGTTCCTCATCTAGCAGCAATCAGTTGTCAATATTCCTTTAGATAAGATTGGAGTCTGCTGTGTATTTTCCCAGTTCTATGCTGGGTTATTATCTGAGAGTCTCTTGGGCCACCCTAGCCAACAACTCAAAAGAAGATATCTCCTATTTGGCATTGTTGCTTGTTATCTAGCCTTTAGCTATACATATGGACTCTTAAAAAATTATATTGGCCCCTTTAATCTTTGGTTATACATTCCTTTAGTGTGTTTAAGGCCATACAGTTGGCCCAGATAAACCAATTTATTTTTGCTCTTAAGGTCATTTGGGGATCTGTTCCTCAGGGGTCACATGGGCTTGGGAGGAGCCCCTGGCTCCTTTCTTTTACCAGTTCTGCCTATGTGAAGATAAGTCAAAGGTCCTGCTCGACCATGGCTGGCTTCGCTTGGAAGCACAGAGGAAATGATTCCTCTGTGTTGACCCTCCTCTTTGTAGACTGGACACTGGTTCATGTCCATCTTGTGGGGTCTCCTCAGCCTCCTTGATCAAGAGGACAGGTGACCTACCACAACTACAGAACATTTGGGGAAATGTTCATAGTCCCCTGGAACTAGTCGACCTAGCAAGGAAAGGAACAAAAAGTGTCCTTTATGTCTCTCTGACCAAATTAGTATAGGCCTCAAAGTATGTCTCTTAAACATCCAAGAAGGTTAGTTCTACCAGTCTGGTACTTTTAATTATTGTGTGCCATGTAGATAAATCTTGGGCAAAGACCAATTGTTCTCAGATAAACCATACCTAGACATATATGTTTTGTTTCTATTTCATTAATTTCTGCCCTGATTTTTGTTATTTCCTCTTGTCTGCTGGGTTTGGGTTTCCTTTGTTGTTGTTTTTCAAGTGTCTTGAGTTGCAATGCTAAGTCATTTATTTGTGTTCTTTCAGATTTTTTGATGTAGGTACTTAGACCTATAAACTTCCCTCTAAGGATAGCTTTCAGTGTGTCCCAGAGATTTTATTGTGTTGTATTGTCCTTTTCATTTTGTTCCAGGAATACTTTTATTTCTTTCTCAATTTCTCTTTTGACCCATTCATCATTCAGGAGTGTGTTGTTGAATCTCCATGTGTTCATGTGGTGACTAGGGCTTCTTCCAGTGTTTATTGTAGGCTTTACTGCATTGTGGTCTGATAGAATGCATGGATTATTTCAATATTTTTGTATTTTTTGAGGTTTGTTTTATGCCCCAGTATATAGTTGGTTTTAGAGAAGGTTCCATGGGGTGCTGAGTAGAAAGTCTGTCCTTTGGTGCTTGGGTGGAATACTCGGTAGATGTCTGTTAGGTCCATTTGATATATGATATTGTTTAAATCAAATGTCTGTTAACTCCCTGCCCTGTTGACCTATGTAATGGAGACAGTGGGGTATTGAAGTTCCCTACAATTAATGAGTTGGGATTAATCTGGGTCTTAAAGTCCTGTATTGTTTTTATGAAGTTGGGTGCACCAGAGTTTGGTGAATATGTGTTCATGATTGTAATATCTTCTTGATTTATTGTTCCTTTGATCAGAATGGAGTGGCCCTCATTATCTCTTCTAATTAGTTTTAGTTTAAAGTCTATTTTTTCAGATATTAGAATTGCAATGCTTGCTTTTTTCTTAGTACCATTCACTTGGTATGTTTTTTCCATCCTTTCACCTAAAGATAGTTCCTGTCCTTGAAAGTGAGATGAGTTCCTTGCAGACAACCAAAAGTTGGGGTTTGTTTCTTAATCCATTCACCTTGTCTGTGTCTTTTGACTGGGGAGTTCAGTCCATTAATATTTAAAGATATTAATGAAATATGTGTTTTGAATCCTGTCAGTTTTATTTCTGTTTATATTCTTGATAGAGCTGTACTTTTCCACAGTTATACCTTCATTGAATTTCTTTCTGCAATCCCTTGGGTATAGTCATTCCTTTCTTCAGCTCTTTGTATTGCTTCCAGACTCTCTGAAGGGCTGGTTTTGTGGACATGAATTCCTTCAACCTGTTTATGTCATGGAAGATTTTTCTTTCCTGTCTTATTATTATAGACATTTTGGCTGGGTATAGCAATCTGGGTTGGCATCTGTGGTCATTTAAAACTGGGAATACTTTGGTCCAGGCTCTTCTCGCTTTCATAGTTTGCACTGAAAAGTCAGCTGTAATCCTGATGGGTTTTCCTGTATATGTGACTTGTTTTTCCTTTGCAGCTTTCAGTATTGTCTCTTTGTTCTGTACGTTTAGTGTTTTTACTATGATGTGCCATGGAGCGTTTCTTTTCTGGTCCTGTTTATTTGGTGTTCTATATGCTTCTTATATTTGTATGAGGATGTCTTTCTTCAATTTGGGGAAATTTTCTTTTATGATTCTGTTGAAGATCTGGTCCATGCCATTATCTTGGAATTCTTTTCCTGTATGCCTATGATTCATAAGTTTGATCTTTTTATGGTGTCACACAATTCCTGCATATTCCATTCTTGTGCTTTTTTATATTTTTCATAATCTTTGCTGGAGTGGTCTAGTTTTTCCACTTTACCTTCCAGTCTTGATATTCTGTTTTCCATTTCATTCATCCTATTGGTGAGGCTTTCTCCTGTCATTTCTAATTGGCTTACTGGGTGTTTCACTTCCTTCTTCATTTCAGGCTGAGTATTCTTCACTATTTCTAGTTCTTTTCTGTCAGAAGTTT
>NW_008349068.1:11003255-11019135 GCF_000622305.1 Nannospalax galili | reverse complement strand
GTTTTGTTGTTGTTTTTTTTTTTTTTTTTTTTTTTTTTTTTTTTTTTTTTTCTCTGTGATTTTGACATGTGAATTTTTTTGTAGTTTCTGATTCTTGTGTCTGACTCAAGTCTTCAAGTTTAGGTTTGCTTCTTTTTATAAACTTTATGTGCCTTTGTGGTTTATTTTTCGGGCATGACAAGCTGGTTCCTCTAAGCTTCTGGTTCTCTCTTTTGATTTTATACTGGAGTGGCCAGATTGCTTTTGTCTTCAGGAATTCCCACAGAGGCCCAAGCCAGATGAGGATCAGATGCTATCAGGCTTTCTCCTAAGTTCTGATTCCCTCCAGGAAAGATTTTGTCCTCAGGAATTTGGAGGTTAGACTGGCTTGGGAGCGCATCCCAGGAAAGATGCTGGTCTCCTGCAGCTGGTGGTGGTGATGCTCAGAGATGAAAAGGGAGATGGGGGTGGGAAGAGGCCCCAAGGGCTCCTGAGGGCTGTACTGAGAAACTGTGCTGGTCTGGACGCAATGGATCAGGAAGCAGTGGTGGTTCCCTGGTGTCTGGGGCACCAAGACAAGGAATGGGATAGGACCCAGGATAGGAGAGATGGTCAGGGGAGATGGGAGGGTGACTAAGGCTGGGGGAGTCAAGGCACAGAAGGCACTATTGACTTACCCTGGAGAAAGTCCCGAAGGTTGTGCAGGCCCAAGGAAGCAGAGGGAAGTGAGGGCAGACCCAGGCCCATAGGGCTCCTGAGGACCTCGAAAAGGAACTGGGTCCCTCTGGATACAAGGGATCAGGAAACAGTGGCGGCTCCGGGCCGAGAGCTCAGCCCAGGCATTCAGAAGCAGGCTGGTGGGCTGTGCAGCCCAGGGAAGTAGAGGGAGGTGAGGGTTGGACCAGGCCCAAAAGGCTCCTGGGGATTGTGAGAAGGAACTGGCTTGGTCTGGAGGTAAAGGATCAGGAAGCAGTCTGTGTCAGGATTTTATACAGTTGTTTAATAGTCATTTTTGCAAACATATTTTACACCCATAAACATTAAAAAACAAATTTGGGAGGCAGGAGAGATGGCTCAGAGATTAAGAGCTCTTCCTGATCTTGTAGTGGATGGGAACTCAGTTCCCAGCACCCACTTAGAGGGCTCACAAACACCTGTATGAATTCCAGCTTCAGGGTGTCTGAAGTCCTCTTTGGTTTCTGTGGGCGTCCACATGAACATGCACATATGCACACACAGGCACACACAGGTACACAATTTTTAAAAATAAAATAATTGTTTTAAACTAGCATGTGAATCTTTGTAAAATGGATTATAGGGTCTCTGAATGCTTAAATAAAGAATACTGTTGTAATTTAATGTCCTCTCCCAGGTAACTGTATGTTCTCATTATGAACAGCTTCTGTTTGTTTCACTCTCCACAAGTCAAAAAGACCCTTTGGCCCATTTTCAGTGTTTCTAGTGTTCACACTGTTGTTGCTGCTGTTTGGAGGTGGAAAGAGACAAGGGAGAGAAGAGGTGGCTGAGTGTTTTCTCTTCATGATAACATAGCAGCTTCCAATATTTACATGGTTTGCACCATTGCAGATAACTTTTCTCACTTATTCTACATTCATGAATGCACCTGTATGTAGCATTGGTCCAGAATTCATTTTATTGCTTCTAAACTATACATAACATTAGATTCTATGCCACAATAGTAATTAATGTCTTTTACGGGGAGGGGAAGACCGAACAAAACCAAATTTCATTGAGTTCAGCAATGCTTCTTTCACAAGAAGCCTTTTTTTGCTTATTTTCCAAAGGTAAGTAAACTTCTCTCCAGGGTAGGTAATATTGCTTGGTGATGAAGTCTAACTGGATAAAAAAACTGTCATTTGAAGAGAATATAGTCAACATTAATATATTTTAGGCTTTAGACTCAGACCCTTAATGTAAACCAATTTATGTACCAGAGAAAACTCCTTTTTAAAGAACAAAATAGCCAGCGTGGTGGCACATGCCTGCAATCCCAGCATTCGGGAAGCAGAGATAGGATCATCAATTTAAGGACAGCCTGGCTTGCACAGTGAGACCTTATCACAAGAAAACATTATACCGGTGTTGTTAAATATCATACATATGAGGAAATAGTAATAAAATAATTTTATATAAGTTATTACAATATGTGCAGTACTACTGAGACATCAACAAACAAACAAAAACGACAATTTCAGAGATTTTTTAAGAAAACATCAGAAACTTAGAATCATAAGGTTTTAGACTTGGAAACTTTAAAAGTGATCTTTGTAAACCCCTTCCTTTGTACATGACAACCTGGTGCACAGATCAATGTGTGAGTTCATGGTAGAACAAAGAGATCTGGCAGCCAATATACATCTATCAAGCTTATACATGCATTTTCTCACTAATATATGTTTAGTGCTCAACAGAATCCTTCTAATATATGTCAACTGTCAAATATTACACCATGACCCCCAAAAAACCTGTTGATCAAGCATTAAGGCTGCATTCATTAAACTTACTTCAGCAAGAGAGAATTCTATCTTGGCAGCCTTAGTAATATATTAAAGGGAGATTGAGAAAAGAATATTCAGAGACATTTAGAGACTGTGCACAAGGGGTTTCAGCCAAGTCTTTCGATAGGGAAACTAGTTAAAACTGTCAAAGTAAATGTCTTGGTAGTTTCAAATTAAGAAGATGAAAGTCTTAAAATAAATCCCAATAAAGTAATTAATGCTATAAGAAGTGAGTTATTTGCTTAGGTGAGCAAATTGGTGTTTCGATGTTCTGAGTAGATATTATTTGCCCCAATAAACAGTTTTCCCAGAAAAACAGCTTTATATAAATTTTTGGAGCAAATAGCCAAGAAGTTTATAGTTAGAAACCTGGTTTAAAATATCCTAGCTTCAGATAATATTGACATAGGTGCTCGCAAATTATTTTCTGAGGTTTCCTCTGACCTTGGGAAAATCACTTAGTCAATTGATGTCTTATTTGGTTTTCATTAGGAAAATGAAGTTAAAGCCTTCTCTATATAGTCAGAGCATCTTACTAGTCAGCTATTGGAAAAATGCAGTCTTACAGCCTACTCCAAAACTCAAGGCAGACAATAAGCATTTATATTTTCTGTCTGCAGAGTGAGTCAGCTGAAATCAGCTGGCAGATTGACTCAGCTGGCCTTTCTCCAAACTTCGGATTGAATCCATGTATTTTCCACTGTTTTGCATCCTGGGACAAGAGGCTAAACAAAGCATGTTCTTCTTCTGGAAAAAGCAGGAATGCAAGAGGTCAAACTCAACTATTCATGCATTCTTCAAGCCTTAGTTCATCCCATACTGTTAAAATCTCTGAGACCCAAAGTACAACTCAAAAGTCAGGTTCAAAAATGTACCATGAAATTGAGTCCTTAAAACTACTTGCCGGGAGGCCACAAGAAGACTAAAGAACTGGGTCTAGCAATTCAGCTACCAAATCCTGTGAAAGAAAAGTTCTCACATGTATCTTTCCACTAGCCATAGAGACAAGAGAAAAGTATCTAATTAAATATGGTTTGACAAATTAGAAAGCCCTTATGGGGGCATGGAAAATTACTCAACTACTAATGACTAACAAGGATACTTTCTCCTCCACATCATCCATTGTATAATTTCCACAGACTTTATGGCTGTTCAAACTAAAATCTAATAAAACTTTGGCATTAGACCAATCAAGGAAAACAGAAAGTATTGAAAGTTTGATCTCATGTG
Organism: Nannospalax galili; assembly: GCF_000622305.1. Taxonomy (NCBI): domain Eukaryota; kingdom Metazoa; phylum Chordata; class Mammalia; order Rodentia; family Spalacidae; genus Nannospalax; species Nannospalax galili. The sequence continues at coordinate 11,015,407 of NW_008349068.1, read as the reverse complement.
AGATTGTCTCAATGTTAAATCAATGAAATGTACCCAATAAATCTTATCAACTTGAAATGAATTTATGAGTCTTGTATAATTTTATAACTTCCTCTGAAGTAAAACAACTCCAACCCCCCTTGATTATACAAGTAGTACCCAAAGAGCTGTAACACTCACATTGTATCCTTTCATCTTTGTTTTCAAAACTATAGTGTTGTTTTGCTCCTGAGAGAATTCATGATATTTTTGACTTGACTGCTATAACAAATTGAGAATAGCATGAACTATGAACTTCAAATGACTACTTAATTTTAAAAAAAAAAGGTGATTAGTAATTGGAATCAAATTATCAGTCAACAAAGTTGAATTGGGTTTTTTTTTTCCTTTTTGTGGAATATTGTTGAATTTAATACAATGTATTTTGATGGTATTTAGATGTCTTTCTCTATCTGTAACCCTTGTTACTATCCATGCCCAATGGCATGTACTCTATCATATATACATATGTATAATGTGTGTGTGTGTGTGTGTGTGTGTGTGTGTATGCCAATAGAGACAAATTTGTGTAGCCAAATGACCTTCTTCAGTGTGGGTCCATTTACTGGAACCTAGTCAACCCATCAAAAGTCATGCCCTTAAAAGAGATTGACTCTCTCCCTTCCAGCAGCCATTATTGGCCAGTATTATTTGCCAGAAGTTTCTCAGGCTTAGGGTTTCCTACACTTCTCACTTCCATGCTGGGATTCTGTCTGACTTGAGCTTACACGGGTCTTGTGCATGCTCTTACCACTGCTGCGAGTTCATATGAATAACTGCCTAGTTGTCTAGAAGGCTGTTTCCTTGTTGTCAACTACCACCTCTGGCTCTCACAATCTTTCTGCCTCTTCTTCCACAATGATCCCTGAACCTTGGGCGGCAGAGGTTTGATGCAGGTGTCCAATCTATGGATAAGTATTCTGCAGTCTCTTATTCTCTGCAGGTTGGCCAGTTGTGAGTTTTTGTTTTAAGCCATATCTGCTGCATAAGGAAGTTTCTCTTGTGAGATCTGAGCAATAGATTAATCTATAGGTATAACAATAAGTCGTCAGGAATTATTTTAACACTAAGGCTGTTTAGCAGAGTAATAGTGTTAGGCTCTCCCCAGCGGCTTGTGTCCTATCTAGCCACAGGTTCCTAGGCCTGATATTAACATCAGATATGGGTTCCATCTTACAAAACTTACCTTAAATCCAATTAAAAAGTGGTTGGTTACTCCCATAATGTTCATGCCACTATTGCAAGAGAGGACATATCTTACCAGGCCAGTTATTGTTGAAACACATAGTACTCAAAGCTGGGTAAGATTGATGATTAATTTTCTCTTCAGGTAGCACACATGAAAGCTAGCCAGTAGAGATGGAGCTGTAATGTCAGTACTGGCTTAATTTCTCCTTGTTCGTTCTATAGGTCATATATGTATTGTCTTATGCAAAGGGGTCTTACTGTCAAGTCCTGGTGGTAAAAGCCAAGAGCAAGGACAATGACAAGCATAGTTTGAGGGGTCTCTGAGATCCCTGGTCAACAGCTTCAAAAGAGGGCTTTTACTTTGCTAGCCTATGGTGTCTTAGTAGGGGCAATGTTCCCCTGTTATAAGATAACTCATTTTAATTTCTTTTTATAATATATATACTTTAAGAAACTTCTAGAATGATAGATTTCTCCATGAATTTTTCTAAAGGCCTTTAGTGTTATGTTGGCCATGAAGCCAAATGTCAGCCTCCAAAACAATGAGTGTTGGGACTGGAGAGATGGCTAGGCAGTTAAGAGCACTGGTTGCTCTTGCAGAGGATCCAGGTTCAATTCCTAGCACCCACATGGCAACTAACAATCATCTGTAACTCCAGTTCCAGGGGATCCAATGCCTCTGGGGTAAGAAAAAACTGTCAAGAAAATCACACAGGTCAGCTTCAGTCCTGACACAGGACTAGCCTAACTTATGAACTGTTGATAGATCTCTTTTTATTCATTTTCACAGTAATACCAATAATTTTTAACCCTAGACAGTGGTAAGTTGTAAGACCAAATAGAAGAAGAAGCAATATAAATGTAATTCAAATTTTTACTGCTAAATTTTAATTTAAAAAGTTTGAAATGAGTCCTTAGTTCTCCAACACAATAGTGTTCAATGTAAAAACAAAGTACAATATGTCATTACTGCTACTGTATCTCCATCTTACCTATGATTTTTTAAATATTATAAAATATTTCTATTAAGGTTTAATAAACACGCATGTTGAGAATTTCAGCCTTATATGTCTTTGGTGGGCAAGGAAAGTGGTAGAGCTTTAATGTGAAACAGTATGGACGTTCCTCTGAAATGAGAATTAGAACTACATGTAATACAGAAATCTCACTTCTGAGTATATCATAAGGAAAAGAATGCACTAATTTTGAGAGATAGGTGCATTTCAATATTCATTACAGTGTAAATCAAAATAACTAAAGTATATAGGAGGGGAAACTCAGTCTCCACCAGTGGAAAAAAATATGTATATGTTGTATATCTAAAGATATACAATTTTTGTCAATTTTAAATCAACAAGGCCAAGGGAAATAAATTACTTCAAGGTCACTAGTATGTCATCAGCAACTAGTTTTCTAAGTTATATCCACTTAATTCTACATACATCTCATTACATCTAGAACACATAAAAGTAATATATGTTAAACTTTCTTTTATATAAATGCTCAGTTATAAGTACTTGATGCAGCTAAAGTCAGGCCTACATCTACATTTTCTACCTATGATAAAAAATAGAAACATTCGGACTCTCAGAGACTAGGAATCTTTTTTCCGACTTCCTGAATCTTAGCAGCCTCCTGAGACTCGTTTATGCAATGTCTCTCTTCTTGCTAAGAGAAGTAATTTTCCATGGGATCCTATATAAGCACAGTTCTTCTTTCCGTATAATAGTAGCTCCTTGGTTTCCCTGTAAATCCAATCCCTTTCACTACTATAACAACCTACATTCATGCAGTGCCGTTACCAGGTGAGACAGGCATAGAGCTTTTGGCATTTTATGTTCTTCGGAAATTCAGCTATAAAAACTCTAGATGCATCTCAGCTCTTGACTATTTCATGTCTGAGGGTGAAGTTACAATTCCATTTCCTCCTTCAGCTGTCAGGGCTGTACAACAAACTCCTAAATCACATAAATTTCACAGAACAGCTAAGAATTTAAAAAAAGCTTCATCAATTTATTTCCATAACACCAACAACTATGTTGTAGAAAACAGAAAAATCTCCTTAAGATAATACTTTGATTGAAGTATGCCTGGAAAACTATCTATCTTGGATGGAAAGTATCCTTTAAGGAGGGGGGGGAGAAAATTCCAGAAGGTAAATACAATTCACTCCGTAATCTGCTTTAGAAACATGTCTTTTCAACAACAACAAAAAAAAAAAACCTCTTTAAAATAGAAAGGTAGTAGGAAATAATAATGATACAATTACTAATAACACCAAATCTTATGAAATACAGAATTTTCTCTAGCTCTACAATGAGGAAATTACAGATTGGTTAAAAATTTCCCTAAGGATGCCAAGCAGCCAACTAATGGTACTGAGATTAGAGATCAGGTACCTTCAGGCGGGGTAGTGTCTCTAGAGATTTTTTTTTATTAGAACTCCTGTACTTGGCTGCCAAAAATCCTTGTACTTTGTATGTAGGAGGTGACTAAAACCCCCAAATTGGAGTGTCGTTCCTCATCTATCCTTGAGAACGTCCTTAGCTAACAGCAGCTCACACTGCTTCAAAGACTGAATGTTGATTATGTACCAGACATTGTCCTAAACTCTACACATGAATTAGATTGATTTTGCCCTTACAGGGCTCCATTTTATCAGCCAGCAAATGGAGGTATAGAAACATTAAGTAATTTTCCTATATTATTTCCTCAAGCATATGCTTTGTACTGATTCTGGTTAGGTAGTGACTCAAGTGAAAAGAAAAGGCTCAGCCAGATATGCACTTGCTATGTTCATGGTGGTATTGTTTATAATACCCAAGAACTGACAATACCCCGTGTTCATCAATAAATGAATAATGGTATCATTTTTCTATATCATATCTCATTCATCATAACACAACCAGCATTAGGTGGAAATAAACTTATCAAAGTTAATAGTAAATAAATGTCAATTTAAAAGTCATAAAGAAAGCCTAAATTTCCCCATTCTCTTATGAAAGGTTATGTTAAAGGGGCTGAAGATGTGGTTCATTGGTTAAGCACGCACACTGCTCTTACAGAGGACGCACGTTCCATTACTACCACCCACATTGGGCAGATCATAACTGCCTGAAACTCCCATTTTAGGGGGTCGGATGGCCTATTCTGGCCTCTGTGGGCACCCTCACACATGGTATACCCTCACACAGACACACATGCCCACACATAAGTAAAAATAAAAATAAATATTTTTATAATAAACTAAGTTAAGAAATAGTCATAAAGTGAAGATATAAGATTAGGTAGAATGTTGGCAAAAATAAGTATCATAAACAGCAAATTCATAAAAGATATTGCTGATTTTTTTCTAGGTTTTGTGATATTTGTATTATCAGCTTGTAAAAATTTATAATTTATTATCATTTGTTTACCATTTAAAGTAATTATTTACATGTGTAAATATTTTACTTTCATAATTTTCTCATAAAGAAGCCAAAAACTCTTTTATAAAATGGAGGTAAAGAACAGAAATGAGGCTGGAAACGTGAAGGTGCATAGAAGAAGGACGGTGTTGTGCTGTCAACGAAGGATAGGGATCTTGCCCTCCAGGAGACATTTGGCAATTTCTGGAGACATTTTTAGTTGGCAGGATTGGAGGGAATATTACTGGCACCTTGGACACAGACATCAAGGATGTTGCTGCAATACCCAAGAGAGTCCACTGTGATAAAGATGAATCTGGTCAAAGATCAGTAGTGCCAAGGTTGAGAAATTATGGCTTAGACTAGGAATGCTGGGCAGAAAATGGCATCATGATGATATCAGCGCTGATACCTAGATCCTGACAATGGACAGTGTAAATCAAATTGAAATACAGGATATTGCAGTTCACAGAAGCCAGTGATGTAGAACTGAGGTGATGACAGGAGACAGGCAAAAATGACAGCATCCTATGTCCCTGGCATTTATACCTCAACTATTTACACATTTCTTACTGAGAGAAGAAAGTCAGTGCTGAATTCACACTACTATCATGCTACTCTGCAATTTGATTCTGTTCCATTGTTATCTTTCTACATCCCTTTGCTCAACTGATTTTAGAATGTGAGAACTAACCTTTGTAGCATTATTATGACGATTTTAAAAGTGCCTAACGCCCTTTAGTATAGAGTTCATTACAACTTATTGGAACGGGGTGGTATAAGAGGCACTGGCCAACCTCTCTCCTTTGACTCCTCTCTCTCTCTCTCTCTCTCTCTCTCTCTCTCTCTCTCACACACACACACACAGTGACCACTGAACACCATCATGTCCAGAAGAGATGCCAGTGGAAAAGACAGAAAACAGACCAAATTGTTAACTCCAGTTTTTCTTTGCTTTTCACCTCCTTTGCAGATCAGTAAAGAGTTTCTAAACTAGAAGGATGAATCGAGTTGGGGTCAATGTGAAAGAATGACACCCTGGTCCAGGAAGTGCTGGTTCTTGGTTTCTTTCAGGTCAACCAAGATGAGAATGAAACAAAGGATGGTAGAGTGACAGTATCTCTAAACAATGGTGTCCCAAAAGGAAAAGAAATGGAATGGTGCCTTGATCCCATTCAGTAGGCGAGTAGAGCTGGCTACATGAAGTGTAGGATACAGTTGGATAAACTGAGGGACATCCAGAAAATTTTCCTGCAGCCTACTGATTTAAAAATCAAATCCGTATAGGAGGAAGGGAAAGATAAAATCTTTGGTCTAGTTGAATTTGTATTATTAGTTCATTTTCACTTACTATAATGAAATAACAGAGTCTGAATATCTTATGGAGAAAAAAAGATGTGTATAGCTCGGTTGTGGAAATTAAAAGTTCAACATTAAATGATCACTTCAATTAAGCCTTCGATGAAGACCTCTTGTTACATCATAGTCTGTGCCATCGTAATGGGATTGCAAGCAAAAGGGAAAGATCACGTGGTGAGGTAGGAAGTCAGAGGGAAGAGAGGGGTCACTCTTCCCAATTATCTTACACTAGATTTTCTCTTAAAATGTCTCACCGCCTCTCATATTCACCACTGATAATCCTCCAACATATAAATGACATCAAAACCATAATAGAGTTTGAACTTCAAGTGCCTGAAAGAAATTTCAGAAACCTCTAAAGCGGCCTGGATGTAAGTAGATCATATTTTTTACATTTGATTATATCACTGACACATGATCTTATAGATTATGCAATTCATATACTGCAAATACATTTTCCGTACTTCTCAACTGACTTTTGCATTGTCTTGATGAAACTTCAAACTATAAAACTAATACCATTCTGTAATAAGTACCTTTAGGTATTGATAAAAGAAAGGCACATAACCAAATAGAGCAGACTAATGTTTTTAGTGAACTTCTTGGTCCTTAGAGAGCGTAGAAAAGAATCAATATTTCGCTTTAAAGATAGATTTATTGGGACACTCCTGGCAGACTAAAGTTTGAGGAGCAGATTTTCAGGCTGTGATATACCCATCCATCCTGTTTAAAGCTTTAATAAATAATTTTCTGAGCAGCACACTGGCCTGTGTGAGACACTATGGGGCAAAGTGGGACAAGTACATCCTTTAACTCCAAGGAACACACGTGGACGTCGCCTGCTTAACTTACACCAGAGCATCAACAGAGCTCAAATACCTCATAGGGTACTGATTCTAATGAAAACAGTGGCCAACGTCTTGAACCTCATTGGCTTGAACTAAATTGAAATGGAAATTATTAGAGATAATTTTGCCTTGAGAGCTCTGATTATCATTAAGGTTGATTGAATCAGCACCAGCTATTTGACCTCAAATACTACTTGTAAATAGAAAGAATAGGAGCAAGTTGGTCCTGATTCAGTGACACTGATCAGACAGTACAATGGGATGATGCCCAGCAACTAAATAAAATGTAATATTGGACCTCTTTGAATTTTCCTGTAAAGCATGGTTCACCTTTGTTTATGCCATTTCTAATCAAATATGAAACTGTCATGTCACATTTTTACTTTTGATTTTATTCTTTACTAGTATATGAGACAAAATAAATGGAGGAGTCAGAGGATGCATTCTTTGACCCCATAGTACTTAGAATAAAAAGTGGTGATGAAAGTCATTCCAGACATGTTGAAAAGGTCACATTCGTCTAATTAGGACTTCTGTCAATTTTCTAAGTTAAATGGAAGCATAACTGTGGGTAAAACAAAACCAGATCATTTCCCATGGAATATTTCCAAATTATTCTCCCATAAATGCATTATCTTGTACTCTCCACCAATGACGACAATCCTAGAAAGACAAACTAGATCCCAGGACTGGAGAAAAGTCTGGAAAAAAATCTTCCCACAGCTTGATTGGAGCAGAACCAAAAATCACAAGAAGGGACTGACATGCTTCATTGCTCCCGTGAGAGAACATTCGTGTGAAGTTTTAGAGAAATGCTTAGAAATCCATTTGTGTCTGTCAATATCATCAACCTTTCCAAGTCACTAATCCATTAGTGACTAATGGCTGACTTGGTACTAAACTAGACAATAGAAACAGCACACTCAATGCAGGGAATAGTGGTAAACTACGTTTTGGTTGTTGCTGCTATTATTGTTTTGTTTATTTTAGGATCAAAAGCAGCAGCAAATGGATTTGGGATTGACAAAAGGGCCAATGCGAGGCAATTTCATTCATTTGTAATAAGATGTAAACACAGGTAATCTTCCCAGTGAAAATTAACTTGTCCCAACCCTTCCTGATGACTGCTATGCTGTCCACAAAATGCTGTGAGAAAGGCATGATAAATATCAAAGATGAAGAACGAATATTATTATCCTTATCATGAAGAGATAGATTTTCCTCAATATCATCTCTGTAAGACTTTGATCTCATACGCCTGCAAAAGCACTAAAATCATTCAAAGAAAATCATTACACATAACAGGAATTAGGCCACAAGAAAGAGCAGCTTATAGCAAAGGTGTAAGAGAAAAGAATGAAACTTTTATTTCATTTCAAATTCATAATGACTTTCAAGATTGATTCTTGGATGGCCATCCTCTTCTTGCTTTAATTGGAAAAAAAATATGTCTGCATCACAGAGCTCAGCCCTCTGACTCAGCACATTGTTAGAAAATGACAACAGCGACATCTACTGTCCAAGTACAACAACGCTCTTTGGGAACAGACTCCCACACTGAAATCTAAAACTTACAGGATAATGGGTACGATATCTCTAAAAATATGTTTAATATACACTTTCTGAATAGATAATTTCATTCTATGTTTTCCTCAGCTACTTTTACGTGTATTTACTATTATATAAAACCATTTTACAAACATTAGTTTAAAAAATAAATTGAAAATTTAGCCTATAGAGTAGCAATAAAGATTTCATGGATGATTTTGAACTAATTGCATTCTCATTCTAAATTTATTTTTTCCATTAGCTTCCAGACTGTTTCTAAATCTAATTAGCAGTGAAGCTTTCCTTGTTAAATTTGGAGAACTTGTTTTTGGAGACAACTACACAAGTAGGTAGTAAAAGAAACACATAGATGTGTTTATAAGTTTCCCATACTGGTGCTAAGCAGTGCTAATAATGAGTTTTAAATGATAATTGTGACTCCTTTAATGTACTTTATATATTAGCTATCCTATAGAAGAGACAAAGTTTGAAGTCCATCAGTAAACAGACTATTCAGCAGCATTCTAATTAAAAGGCATATGCCTTTAATCCCAGCACTCCGGAGGCAGAGGAAGGGAGATGTTTGTGAGTTCAAGGCCAGCCTGGGCTACATAGTGAGTTCCAGGACAGTTGGGGCTACAGGGAGACCCTGTCTCAAAAAGAGAAAAAAAAAAGAAAAAAGGCACACTGATAAACTGCATTTGTTATGTGAATCACAAAACCCTCATAGACCCAGACACTGGCAAAATTAAATAGATGTGAGACAAAGAAAACTTCTTAAAAACATATATATATATATACACAATATATACACAATGTTACTAGGAGAAGACATGTGCTCCCTAAAGCTTGTGACATAAGTTCAAAACCTGAGCAACTGCTAAGAACTTTCTTTGTCGGTTATTATTCAAGGATCTCTAAGATCCAGTCTTTCCTTTTATTTCACCCTGGTGACTCTAATCCCAGGCAGAACATTTGTCAGTAATGCATGGATATTAAAAATTAAAATGAATATCAGGGCTGGAGAGATGACTCAGCAGTAAAGAGCACTGGCTTCTCTTGCAGGGGGACCCTGGTTCAGTTCCCAGCACCCACATGGTGGCGAGCAAACATCTTTTTTTTCAATTGCTGTGACAAAACACTCTGACCAATATTAACTTGGGGAGGAGAGAGTTTATTTGTCTTACATCTCCCAGGTCACAGTTCATCAGGGAGCCCAAGGTAGGAACTCAGGCAGGAACCTGGAGGCAGGAGCTGGACCACAGGCCATGGAGGAACACTGCTTACTGACTTGCTCCCCTGGCCCATGCTCAGCCTGCTTTCTTATACAATACAGGACCACCTGCCCAGGGGCAGCACTTCCTACAGTAGTCTGGGCCCTCCTACATCACTCAACAATCAAGAAAATGCCCCACAGACATGGTCATAGGCCAGTCCAGTGGAAGAAATTCCCCAATTGAGGCCCCCTCTACCCAGGTGTGTTAACAACTAAAGCTATCCAGCACAGGTCTGTAACTCCAGTTCCAGGGGAATCTGATACCTTCTTCTGGCCTCCAAGGGCATTGCATGCTTGTGCTGCACTTACATACATGCAGACAAAACACTCACGCACGTAAAATAATCATTTTTAAGGTAAGATTTATTTTCCTCATGGCCTTTCAGCACCCTGTGCTAGCTCACAAGGAGATTCATACAAATGCGCTAACAACTCGGCTTCCTTTCACATTCATTTCCATTTCTCTCCCTCAGATTATCTGCTGTGCACATTTTCACACTTCTGCACTACAGCAGAAACTACAATGTTCTCAGAGTTTTTGTTTCCTGAAAATCAGCTTTTTCTATAGAACGTTAAGGGGAACTTCTTGTTTTACCACCTGATGGTGGGCAGCTACTTAGCTGTCAACTTGGTCAGAAAAAATAAATCTCTTTTCCATAAAATGAAAAAAGGGCAGCAGACTCAATTTACCCAAGGTCTGTAACCTCCTTTAATCCCAGCAGAGGCAGGGGCGGGGGGGATCTCTGTGAGTTCAAGGCCAGCCTAGTCTACATAGTGAGTTCCAGGCCAGCTGGGACTGACTACAGGGAGACCCTGTCTCAAAAGACCAAAAAAAAAAAAAGAAAAAAGAAAAAACAAAATAAAACAAAACAAACAAAAGCCACATTACATTAACCCAATACTCAGGAGGCAGAGAGGGGCAGGAGGAAGATTTCTGTGAGACCTAGGCTACAGGAGGATAATGATCCTAGAGACAGTGGAAATAAAGTCTTCTGAGTTTGGGTTTTTAATAGATAATGAAGTAGAAAGAGGAAATTCCATATCTGAGCACAGAGAACAGCCTTATTGCATTGACCGCATAGCCTGTCAAGGTAGCACAGCCAAGTGAGCCAGCCAAGTGAGCAGAGAATAAGTGAACAGATAGTAGGCAGGTGTCAGTGTCACACAGACCCTAAAGTCACATATTTCAACAAGATTGGGAGGTCCATGCTGGCCAAGTATTGCAGTGGTCTAGGAAGTGTCTCAAGTCCAAGGAGTGGTTCAAGTCAAAGTCAATGATTTATCAGAAGCTACTGGACACAATGATCAGATAGCAAAACAGACAAAGTAAAGTCAGAACATGGCACTGAAGACCCAGCAGTAAGAGAAAGGTATGTAGGCAAGTAATCATGTAGCATGCATGACGTGGGAGTGCTGGTGACAGGTGGGACTAGCTGGTGGAATTAGGAGCCCAGGCCAAAAATCTTGACATTGATACAACTAACTCTGTTCTAGTCCCAGTGCTCTACAGGGAGACCTGTCTCAAAAGACAAAAAAAAAACCAAAAACAAAAAACCCACATTACATTAACCCAACACTCAGGAGAGAGAGAGGGGGTCAGGAGGGAGATTTCTGTGAGACCTAGGTTACAGGAGGATAATGATCCTAGAGGCAGTGGAAATTAAGTCTTCTGAGTTTGGGTTTTTAATAGATGATGAAGTGCAGTCCTAGATGTCAGGCCTGGCTTGCCTCAGGTTCTCTCTCTTTGGAGTATAATAAACAGAGAAACAGTGGCAAAGTGGTGAAAGTCATTTTTTTCACTATGTCCAAAGTGAATGGACAGTTGATCTAGAAAATAATCCTGTACCGACAGCACCTTCAGGGTTCTATAGGAAAGAGTAAAAGCAGAGGTAAAGAGATATGCACATGCTTAGCATTCTTCTGCCTGACATCTGCTTCCTTCGGGGTCTGGTTGTGTGAGGTTCTGCTAAGGTCCCTATTGTACCAGGATTTGGAAGGTCGGTCTCTGTTCCACAATGAGACAACTACCATCTGAAGCCACAAGGGAGAAACCCTCCTTTAAATGCCCCCAATTTTAAAGGAGTTTTTATTACAACAGAATATCCTTGGTAAAAAGTAAAAAAAGAGCCCTCCGCGCCTTGACTCCGCCAGCCGCGCTCACCCTTCCATCTACCCTGCTGTTCTCTACTCCTAGCTTGGGCCCTGTGCCATTCCTAGTCTTGGGGCCCCAGACACCTGGAGAGCCACTGCTGCTTCCTGACCCTGTTCACCCCCACCGGCTTGGTGCCTTCCTTGGGCCCCAGGAGCACTGCCTCTAGACCCGGCCCCGCCCCCACCTCTCTCTGCTTCCTGATACTGCAACACCCCCCAGCCTCTTTCTGGGGCTGACAGCCTCTTTCTGGGGCTGACAGCCTCTTTCTGGGGCTGACAGCCTCTTTCTGGGGCTCCAAGGCTTACCTTGCTCTCCCTGATCCTTTGCATCCAGTACAACCCAGCTACTCAATCCAC
>NW_008349068.1:11001768-11002131 GCF_000622305.1 Nannospalax galili | reverse complement strand
GACCACAGATGCCAACCCAGATTACTATATCCAGCCAAAATGTCTATTATAGTTGAAGGGGAAAGAAAAATCTTCCATGACATAAATAGGCTGAAGGAATTCTTGTCCACAAAACCAGCCCTTCAGAGAGTTCTGGGAGCAATACAAAGAGCTGAAGAAAGGAATGACTATACCCAAGGGGTTGCAGAAAGAATTCCAATGAGGGTTTAACAGTGTAAAAGTACTGCTATAGCAAGAATGTAAACAAACAACAACAAAAAAAATGACAGGACTCTATACTCATCTTTCATTAATAACTTTAAACATTAATGGACTGAACTCCCCAGTCAAAAGACATAGACTATATGAATGGATTAAGAAACA
>NW_008349068.1:10998944-10999119 GCF_000622305.1 Nannospalax galili | reverse complement strand
GCACAGTGGACAGTGGCAGGGATGGCAGAGTATGGAGGCTCTAGTGGGAGAGGAAGGCTGTCTACCTGACAAGTTTGTATTCATCCTCAGATGCTGAGGAGCTCAGAAGGTAGGCGACTGTGACCAGTGATAGTCATGTATATAGAGATTAGAAATGCATGTGAAAACGTCTCAA